>NC_140169.1:98851101-98864891 GCF_963971535.1 Notolepis coatsorum | reverse complement strand
CAGCTGCATTCTTGACTGTGATGGAAAGGTCGGTCAGGGGGGAGGATTTGGCCGGCAGGTGAAGCAATTCTGTTTAGCTTAGGTTCAGTTTGAGGTGGTTGGTCGTCATCCAGGCGGAGATGTCGGACAGACAGGCCGAGATCCGCTCAGAGACGTGGATATCTGAGGGAGAGAAGGAGAGGAAGAGTTGAGTATCATCGGCATAACAATGATACGAGAAGGCATGAGACATGATAATGTTACCCAGTGATTTAGTGTAGAGGGAGAAGAGAAGGGGTCCTAGGACCGAGCCCTGGGGGACACCCATCCGCAGGGGGTGGGTGGCCGACAGGGTCCCTCTCCATGACACTTGGTAGGAGCTGTCATTGCGGTATGATGTCAGCCATGTCAGCGCAGAGCCAGCCACTCCCATTCCTGCGAGGGCCGTGAGGAGGATCTGATGGTTGACTGTGTCGAAGGCTGCAGATAGATCTAGGAGAATCAGGACAGAGGAGAGGCCTTTCGCTTTTGCTAAGTGAAGTGCCTCTGTGACCGCAATGAGGGCCGTTTCTGTGGAGTGGCCAGTCCGGAAGCCTGACTAATTAGGGTCTAGGAGGTCATTCTGTAAGAGATAATCAGTAAGTTGGTTGGATACAGCTTGTTCAAGTGTTTTAGAAAGGAAGGAGAGAAGAGAGACAGGACAATAGTTGCCTATGACGGTGGGGTTCAGGGTTGTTTTTTTCATGAGCGGTGTGACTCTGGCTTGTTTTAGGGAGGTGGGGAGGACCACCCCCGAGTTGAGGGAGGAGTTGATGGTTGCAGTTAGGAATGGGAGGATGTCTGGTGCTATGAGTGGGAGTGGGGAGGGTAACTGGGCCAGCTGGCATGTAGCCGGACAGTTCGATGTTACCAGGGTCAGGGTCTCTGCTTCTGTAATGGGAGAGAAAGATGACAGAGTGAAGGATGAGGTTCTCGATTCAGTATTTGGAATGGGTGGGGGTTGGGTGAAGGAGCTGCGGATGTTCTCCACTTTTTCCTCAAAGAAGATCACAAAGTCTTCGGCAGAGAAAGATGAGGGAGGAGGGGGTGGGGGGGGAGTGAGGAGGGAGGACATGGTAGCATGCAGTTTGCGAAGGTTCTTGGCAGAGGCCTCGATCCTATGGTGAAATAAAGAAGCTTTGGCATTAGTAATGGTTTTGGAGAATGTTAACAAGAGGTTGTGATATGTGTCGATGTCAGCAGTGAGGCGTGGCTTTCTATACTTCCTCTCAGCCGCTCTCAGGACCTGTCTTTGTTCTCTCACTGCATCCGTCAGCCATGGACTGGGTGGGGAACGGCGGGCAGGTTTCTCAACGAGGGGACAGAGCTTGTCGAAGGAGGTTGCGAGGGCTGAGAGGAGGGTGGAGGTTGCCCTCTCTGTGGGGAGAGCAGAGAAGGTGTCACTCAAAGGTAGAGCGGATAGTATGTCAGAGGAGAGGGTGGAGGGGGATAGGGAGGGCAGGTTGCGTCTGAGTGAGACGGTTTGAGTTGGGGTGAAGGCCTTTCGGTTAAGCATGAGAGTTAGTGAGAAGGATATGAAGGAATGGTCAGATACATGCAGGGGAGTTACCGTGGTGTTAATGATGCTGGAGTTACGGAAAAATATGAGATCCAAGGAGCTACATCTCTAGTTCAGGAATATATCCAGCTTCCCTGTGATTAGCAGAAAGAGAGTTGTTGAAGTAGTGTTCCTGTTTGTGTTGGACTATGGAGATGTCATTTATAGACATGCGGCAGCTTCCACCCATAGGCCTTTAGACTCTGTCTGTATACCACTCAGCCATTAGATTGATCACTGGTGATAGTTATGTACCATTGTGTCTTGTATAATAGGGTTGGATGGTAGACATTTGCTTTAAAGAAAATACCTGTATTCATGTGTGTGTGCATGTGTGTGTGCATGTGTGTGTGTGTGTGTGTGTGTGTGTGTGTGTGTGTGTGTGTGTGTGTGTGTGAGAGAGAAGAGAGAAATTGCTTGTGTTGGTACTCACACAGCTGATTAATTCATTTACAGTAAGTGTGTGTCTGTGTGTACAGTATGTTTCAACAGTAGGCTTGTTGTTCCATACAATAGGATACTGCTACTATGTGTGTGTGTGTGTGTGTGTGTGTGTGTGTGTGTGTGTGTGTGTGTGTGTGTGTGTGTGTGTGTGTGTGTGTGTGTGTGTGTGTGTGTGTGTGTGTGTCCACTCCAGATGAGAATAGTACAATGTAACAATGGTTTTGTGACTTAAGAGGCTCCAAGATGGAAACATGAAATGTCAAACTACAGAGTCAGAATGATGCTGCTGTGACTGTGAATGTGTACAAACTGTACTGTTTGGGGTAACATTGTGTTATGGAAGTCTGGCCATGAATGAACATTAGCCCCTAATCAATACAGCGATAGATGAAAAACAGAAGTGTGACCCAATAATCACTAGCTAATATAACACAAAAAATATATAATAATAATAATAATAAAAAAAAAATGATTAAAAATAATAATAATTAAAAATATCTATATTTATTAGGGATGCTCGATATTGGCTTTTTTACCGATACCGATATACCGATATCAACCGATACCGATATATGCAGGGTTTCCCCCCCCCCAAAAATGGAATAATTTCAGGTAATTAACATTACATATCTCTTGTTGTGGAATTAACACAACATTATGCATACTTTTGACAATAAATAAAATCAGAATTTGTTCTTACTTGCCTGCCTGGGTAAATAAAGGTTATAGAAATGTAAAAAAAAAAAAAAAAAAAAAAAAATTGAAAACCGATACCGATATTTTCCGATATCACATTTTAATGCCGATATCGGCCGATAATATCCCTAATCCGGACATCCCTAATATTTATCGATAATTTTGGCCCGATTTAACGATTCTTCCAAATGGCATATCGTCTCAGCCTTAGATTTATTATACTTTATACTTATAGCACATGCATGAGTCTGGTCTCTTTTGAAAGGTAACATTCTGAAGTGTCTGACACAATAAAGAAAAGTCCGCAACCCGGAGCCGGCAGACGAGGGCAAAGTGCTGCGACGTGCGCGCAAGTGCGTGACGGCCCACATGCAGGCCCCTGAATGCTAAAGAGGTTAACTATGGGCACTAACTATACCTTTAACTATGTACTCTTTCCAGTATGACCCCTGCATTTCTTCAAGGGGATCAATAATGTAATATCTTCTCTTATCTTTTTCCAACTTCCCTATCGATGAAATATAAATGTCACTTACTCTGCCAAGGAGCTGAGTCACAGACTGGAAACATTCCCAGGGCCACCCAGAGGGCTTTCAGAGCTGGAAGAGGGCCCCGTGCCAGATATTGAGCCTCACTGCTGTACAGACCATTTCTCAGATCATGACAAATCATGACAAATCATGACAGACCTGGATGTGTCCATGTCCGGAGGCAGAAAACTGACTGGAGGCTAATAGCAAAGAATGTGTGTGATATTCCTCCATGATTTTAATCTGATGGAACCTCAGACTATCTTTCATATCTACAGACTGATTGCTACTAACAAATCATATCTACAAAAATATGGACCGATTGATTGTTATTAACACTATCATATCTGGAGGAGAGACACGGGAGATACGTTTCTTTATTGAGACAGTAGGAAGGCTGAGAAGGAGACAGATTAGAGGGGATACAGGTAGGGTTGGGTACCGTTCACATTTGAGTTTAAATATCAACATTATCTGGCCATCCTCAGTAAATACTATCAAACTCCTCTGACCTCATCTGGTCTTTCCAAAGACCAGAGATGGGACGTGCGCAAGCACACACACACACACACACACACGTTTTTACCGCAACGTGGACATACAGGAATGGCGAGGATGCAAAGCATGTTAGACGCATTGCACCCGTTGCTCGCACTGGTCTGTGTCTATTATGAAATGACAATTGCGTGTCATTGATGGTCCGCACTGGTTTGTGTCTATTATGAAATGACAATTGCGCGTCATTGAAGGGCCGGCTGGTCTGTGTCAATAGACCTGTTCGCTGTATATATCAGACGCAGTGTGCGCGCGCATCACCGAAGCAGAAAGGAACGTATTCCGGTCAGAACAACAGGGCAGACTACAATATATTTGCATTTGTTAGCCATGCTAGCGCTTTAAACAATCAATCCTTGCAGCTGACTCTGGCCACATTAGCATCCTCATCCTCCTGGACTTTTCTGCAGCCTTCAATACAGTTTCCCATTCCATCCTCCTCAACCGCCTATCCAACAACCTTGGAATCACTGGCTCAGCACTCTCCTGGTTTCAAGCCTACCTCACCACCCGGACACAGTTTATCACCATCTGCGATTCCAGCTCCACCCCGGCCCCAGTCAACCAAGGCGTCCCCCAAGGTTCTGTACTTGGCCCAGTTCTGTTCACCATCTACATGCTCCCCCTCGGTCAGGTCATCCGCCGCCATGGCCTCAGTTTCCACTCCTACGCGGACGACACACAACTTTACCTCTCCACCAAACCATACACCCAGCTCCCCCCACGCTCCCTTGTCAACTGCCTCCACGAAATAAAAACCTGGATGTCATCTAACCTTCTCAAACTGAACAACAATAAAACTGAGCTCATGGTTGTGGCACCCAAGGCCCTGCTCCGGAAGGTTGGAGATCTCACCCTGGTTATAGACGGCTGCTCCATCTGCCCGTCCCCAAATGTCTGCAACCTGGGCGTTATCCTGGCTCCCACCCTCTGGAACTCCCTCCCCGCAGAACTCCGCAACGCCCCAACTCTGGACTCATTAAAAAAAAATCCTCAAAACCCACCTCTTCAACTTGGCCTTTAACCCCTAATTTACCACTTTGTATAATTATTGTGTCTGTCCACTATGTTTGTGACTTTTGTTTGTTTTTTCCCCCTATGTAAAGCGACCTTGGGTATTTTGAAAGGCGCTTTATAAAACTAAGTTATTATTATTATTAATCCATGCCAAAGCTAGATATGTAAAAGGTGAAAGACTCACACTCACAGCCATTACATCTAGCCGTTTTCGTTTGAAACTACTTTTAGTCACGGGAGTGCCATGGTTTCTCCATAGAGCCCCATCGTATTATTTTACCGCAGCAGCTCGCGTGACTCAGTTGGTATTGCTGATTCGCTCAAACACGGTATGTTTGTATACAGCGAACAGGTCTATAATGAAATGACACAGGACAGAAGTTTCTTTATTGAGACAGTAGGAAGACTGAGAGGGAGACAGAGTAGGAGAGACACAGGAGAGAAAGTTCTTTATTGAGACAGTAGGAAGGCTGAGAGGGACACAGATTAGGAGACACAGGAGAGAAGGGGTCTCATTCCCCAAAATTGTCCAAAGAGTTCTCTTGGAAGACTTATCTTGGAACCGACTGAGACAGAATCAATGACAAGTTCACTCTGAGTCCCCAACATGCTGGTAATATGTCTTAAGTGGCTCAAACGGTCGCACCTGTGACATCTGCTTGGGGAATGGCATTATGTCTCAAACGCGAAAGCGCATCCCTGTTCAGGTCATTTGCATACAAAACAACGCCTCCAGAGCTCCTTATAAGGCAAAGTAATGACGCAGCTGTGTGGAAATGGATGCGGAAGTGCCTTGCGAGTCTTGAGCGACCCATCGAAATGAGATTAATGTATTGTCATCATATATAGTACAGCTCGTGGTACACCTGC
Source organism: Notolepis coatsorum (assembly GCF_963971535.1). NCBI lineage: Eukaryota > Metazoa > Chordata > Actinopteri > Aulopiformes > Paralepididae > Notolepis > Notolepis coatsorum. The sequence continues at coordinate 98,859,203 of NC_140169.1, read as the reverse complement.
CGCAGCGCACGCGCGCACACACACACACACACACACACACACACACACACACACACACACACACACACACACACACACACACACACACACACACACACACGTGCAGTATACTGTAGCCTATGGCGTAATGAATGAACGCAGTATAGGCTTATTATTCCATTAATGCCTACGGCGTAATGAATGAACGCAGTATAGATTTTGATTGATTAATGATATATTCGAAGGAATGCAGGCTTATAGCTATATCAAACAAACGTCTGTCCCATTGTATACCAATCAATGGGATATATTGCATGTTGACCTGCATTCTTTCAAATGTATATAATTAATCATTAAAACAGATGTGTAACAAATAAGAAATACAAATTCCACAGAAGGCATTAAATAATTATTATTTTCAATCATTTCACAATAATTGCATAATTGTGTTTGAATATCTGACTGAGTAATTAAAGTAATTATACATTTGTCCAAAATAGCTGGTTCAGATATGGTTAATCCAGCTGCCCTGTGATCAGATGAATCCATATTATTTATTTTTCCGACATCAAATGCGTAATTTCTTATCGTACAAATATTGTCATATTTATTTTAATTATGATTAAGTAATTAATTCCAAGGAGGCCTGTAGCGTTAACATGAAGGAATCACTATGAGAACACAGTCTGTCAAGTTAATAACATTTTCAATTAGTCAATCAATCATAAGTGTGCTCCTCAGCACTCTTAAATCTGCTCTCAGCCACGCTCAAATCTGATCTCAGGAAAATGTGGGGAATCGTGCTACCAGCGCTAATATGTCTTAAATGGGCAGACATCTGCCTAAGAGGAAATTTTTGGTCGTAAATCCGTTCGGGAATGAGACCCAAGGATGTTTATTGAGATAGTATGAAGGTTGAGACAGAGTAGGAGACACAGAAGTGTAAAGGTTATTTTTTAATATAAAGTCTTGCTGGTAGTTTTTATGTGGGGGGTGTGATTGACGACACCGTGGAAGAGCACCCATAACTACAGCACTCTCAGATGTCCAATCCTCATAAAGGATTTTATGATTGACAGCCTGGGTGACCATTTAGAGCACTCACACCTCCACCCACTGCACTCCCAGCACTTAGGGAGATTAAATGTGTGTGTGTGTGTGTGTGTGTGTGTGTGTGTGTGTGTGTGTGTGTGTGTGTGTGTGTGTGTGTGTGTGTGTGTGTGTGTGTGTGTGTGTGTGTGTGTGTGTGTGTGTGTGTGTGTGTGTGTGTGTGTGTGTGTGTGTGTGTGTGTGTGTGTGTGTGTGTGTGTGTGTGTGTGTGTGTGTGTGTGTGTGTGTGTGTGTGTGTGTGTGTGTGTGTGTGTATGTGTGTGTGTGTGTGTGCTGAGTCTTTAAGAAAGAGAGTGTACAGTGTAATCATCAATCAATCAATATCATACCTCTGAATCATAAACAAACTATTATAAATATTATTCTGTGGATAGAATTTAATCGTCACTTAGCATCCCATCTTGGTGCATATCTGGGTCATAGATAATGTAGGACTTTGCTTATATTTGCTCAGTATTGCAACTTGCACTCACACACGAGCACAGCTACTTGTTTTAAAATGATATAGGCCTAGTTTGGTAAGAAATGTGAAAAAGTTCAAATCTACTTTTGTCTATAGTTCTTCTTCTCCTGTTCTTCTTCTCCTGTTCTACTTTTGTGATGCAGATAATTAAATGGTCATTTCCATGGTAATGCATTTGATGAAAATGCATCAGAAGAAGATGACATTAGAGGTTTTATCAACAGATGGAGTTATAAAACTGGATGTTTACAAAGTTGTGAGTTTTCCTTTTCCGGTTTCTTACCAGACTATATCATTTTAAAGGGGACATATTTTAGTCCTTTTCAACAAGTTAATGTAGGTCTTTGAGGTCCCCTAAACATGTCTTTTGTTAAACTAAACTAAACTAAACTAAACTAAACTAAACTAAACTAAACTAAACTAAACTAAACTAAACTAAACTAAACTAAACTAAACTAAACTAAACTACACTGTTATTATGCATTCTAGTAGCCTCTATATCTCTCAGTTTCAGTCAGGCTTTTTCTGTGCCTGTAAAGAGCAAGCTGCTTTTATATGATAATTATCGTCTAGCAGTGGTGCGTGAGCCTGTACCATCGAACGAAATTCAGATTAAACTGTCAGACTAGATGTTGCAGATCAAATATGACTCAATATCCAGCAATAGCATTGTAATCTTGTCATAATTCTTTTTTATCAGAAACATAATTATAATTATTTTAGGTTCAACTTTAGGTAGAAAAGAGCGGCCATCTTGTACACACTCACATTAATAACTACAGCAATTGTGGCTGCAATTCTGAATGGCTCGTTTCAAGAGGGAGGGTTCTTGTCACAGCTGAACTGCAGAAAATGTTTAACATTTTCTCAATGTTGGGACAACACCTCGTTCTGTAAAAACAATGCAACAAACAGGAAAAGGACATTTTCACAATTAACTTCCCATTTAACCTCTTAACACATCCACCGCCGGACGCTTTAAACGCTTTAAAACGTTATTGCCCGCCATGCTTATACCGCCAGACCACGCTGTACAGCAATATTGAGATCAATATTTCATTTTTTCGCCATGGCATTCATAATTCATATATACACCTCCGGCGCTGCAGCTGGACCCTACGGCTAAAAAAAACAACGGCTCAATACCGCCGCCTGGTGGATGGTCGGGCGAGTTACACTCGAACAACAGGAAGTGGGAGGTGTCCGTCGATTAAATTCATCCGGCCGTCAGACATTGTTGCAAGGCTCCCGACAGATACTATAGTACATATCGATCGCTTTATAAACTTAATAATCGATATGATTCCGGCGTTTATTGCGACATACAAACCAGAAATGGACCTAGGCGATCGACGTCCTATACCTGGGATCTTTCACCACCAGTCTCATTGACGCACGGTAAAAGGACGATGACGCTATTTTCAGCCCAATTGTTTATTCTTTTCACTGCAAACCGATCTGATATCGGTTTGAATATATCACCCATACTACATAAAGCATTTACTGACGATCACGGAATTATAAACGACCCCCCCCCCCTTAATCCGCGCATGATGACACATAACGTATAGGATCAGTTGAATTTTTTAATATAGCGTGTATTGGGAATAAACGGCAGTTGATAATCTATATATGCGTTTATGCCTATAAACGATAAAAACATACGTATATTCTAGAAGGTATTTTTGGAAAAATCTATGAATGAAAAAGTATAACGTTCCTACATCCTGAAGCCTCGGCCGGAGCATCACCCGCAGCCGTGGCAGGCCGGGCAGCACAGTGGGTTACTGCCTCCCGATCCCGCACCTCGGGAGCCCCGTCTCTCCGAACCACGGTTGTTCAATGGTAACTTCGAGGATTGTGCCACATTCATCATGCAATGTGAGTTGGTTTTTCGTCATCAACCCAGCCGATTCACTTCAAGGGGAGCTTGAGTGGCTTACATGACTAACCTGCTCTCAGGCCGGGCAGCACAGTGGGTTACTGCCTCCTGGGCAATGGGGGCTGATTTCTGTTTTTCCTACCCAGACTTCGTGGCAGAGCTCCACAGGGTTTTCCACCACCCAGCCCGTGGCCAGGACCCTGGAGCTCGGTTGGGCACCTTCCGGCAGGGCAGTGGCGGGGTCACCGACTACGTGCTGGAGTTCAGACTGGCGGCAACGGAGAGCGGTTGGAACGATCAAGCGCTTCGTCTCACCTTCATGAGGGGGCTCAACGACGCTGTCAGGGACCAGCTCGCGACCCGTGAGGAACCTGAGTCCCTCGAGGACCTATTTAGCCTCGCCATTCGCATCGACGGACGCCTCCAGGAGAGAAGACGTGAGAGAACCCGACCGGGACCTCCAGAGGTTCCCCAGACCCCCCGTACTCGTGACGGTACTGCAGCCCGCCCTGCTCCCAACACAACTGGTGGTTCCTTCCCCTCCCGTTCGGTGCCCGGGGAGGAACCCATGCAGCTGGGACGTTCACATCTTAGCCAAGCTGAACGGGAGGCAAGGTTCAGGTCCGGCCTTTGCCTCTACTGCGGTCGGGATGGACACCGTATCTCCAACTGCCCCACCCGGCCAAAAGACCAGCCGTTTTTCTCGTTCCCAGAGCCGTGCACCACCTAGCCGTCTGATGAGCGTCACCCTGGCCTGGGCGGACCAACGGGCCACGGTGGAGGCACTCATTGACTCTGGTGCTGACGAGAGTTTCCTAGACTTCGAGTTTGCTACCCGGGCCAACATTCCACTAGAGGACCTCGTGAGGCCATTGGAGGTGTTCACATTGGACCAACACCGCCTGGCTGACATCACTCAACGCACCTGTCCTGTCCTGCTCACCATTGCTGGTAACCACGTTGAGAGACTCCAGTTTTTTATCACCAGATCCCCTCTTGTCCCAGTAGTCCTGGGCCGGCCCTGGCTCGCGCTGCACGAGCCCCACATCGCCTGGTCCTCCGGTACCATCAGGGGGTGGAGCTCCTCCTGTCATGCCCAGTGTCTTCAGGCGGCGTCCTGTCCCTCGCCCCGGAGATCCGTTTGTGAGCCGCCTCCGGACCTCTCGACCATACCCCCCGAGTACCACGACCTCGAGGAGGTTTTCAGTAAGTCCAGGGCTCAGGCCCTTCCGCCTCACCGGCCTTACGACTGTGCCATCGACCTCCGCTCAGGGGCTCCCCTTCCCGGCAGCCGCCTCTACAGTCTGACCGTCCCTGAGAAGGCAGCGATGGATCAATATATCTCTGAGTCCTTGGAAGCAGGACTCATTCGGCCTTCCTCCTCCCCTGTGGCGGCCGGTTTCTTCTTTGTTGGGAAGAAGGACGGAGACCTTCGACCCTGCATCGACTATCGCCAGCTCAACGAGATCACCATTAAGAACAAGTACCCTCTTCCTCTCATGAACTCCACCTTCGAGCCTCTCACCCAGGCTACCGTCTTTACCAAGCTGGACCTCCGGAGTGCCTACCATCTGGTCCGTATCCAAGAGGGCGATGAGTGGAAGACCGCCTTCAAGACTCCCAGGGGCCACTACGAGTACCTGGTAATGCCGTTCGGCCTCACCAACGCTCCGGCGGTATTCCAGGCGCTCATGAACGACGTCCTTCGTGACATGCTGGAGGAGTTTGTGGTGGTATACCTAGACGACATCCTCATTTTCTCCAAGACCCTCGAGGAACACATCCAGCATGTCCGCCGTGTGCTGGAGCGCCTCCTCCACAATCGGCTCTTCGTCAAGGCAGAGAAGTGCCGATTCCACTCCGACTCCGTCGATTACCTGGGCTTCATCGTGGAGAGAGGCTTGACCCGAGCTGACCCTCGCAAGATCCGGGCCGTGGAGGAATGGCCGGAACCCACCTCTCGGAAGGAGTTACAGAACTTCCTCGGGTTCGCCAACTTCTACCGAAGATTCATCCGGAACTACAGTCAGGTGGCGGAACCACTTACCAGGCTGACCTCTCCCGCCCTGCCGTTCGACTGGTCCCCAGCGGCGTGTGCTGCGTTCCGCTCCCTCAAGAAGAGGTTCACTTCTGCCCCGGTCTTGCTCCATCCAGACCCCAAGAGACAGTTCATCGTAGAGGTGGACGCCTCGGATACCGGACTAGGAGCTATCTTATCCCAGCGGTCGGCAACGGACCAGAAGGTACATCCGTGCGCCTTCTACTCGCGTCGTTTCCTCCCTGCCGAGAAGAACTACTACATCGGCAATCGGGAGCTGCTGGCGGTTGTGGCTGCCTTGGAGGAGTGGCGTCATTGGCTAGAGGGGGCAGAGGAGCCATTTACCATTTGGACGGACCACAAGAACCTGACGTACATCCGTGCTTCCAAGCGCCTCAATGGCCGGTAGGCAAGATGGGCCAGCTTCCTCAGTCGGTTCGACTTCTCGCTGACGTTTCGCCCTGGTTCCCGCAACACGAAGGCCGACTCCCTGTCCCGGTTACACTCCAAGGGGGCTCCAACCACTGAGGACCCGACTCCCATCCTCCCAGAGGCCAGGGAGGTAGGAGTAGTCACCTTGGGCATCGAGGGGGTGGTAAGGCGTGCCCTACGCTTCCATCGCGCTCCAGGCAATGTACCGGTTCATCGTCTCTTCGTCCCCGACTCAGTCCGGTCCCGGGTCCTCCAGTGGGGCCATACCAGCCGGTTCGCCTGCCACCCAGGCGTTCATCGCACGTTCTCCTTCCTGGCTCGTCGATTCTGGTGGCCCACCATGAGGAACGTCGTCAAGGAGTTTGTACTGGCCTGCGCAGTCTGCGCCCGCAGCAAGGCCTCCCACCAGGCACCCTCCGGGCTATTGCAGCCGCTTCCCATTCCGAGCCACTCTTGGTCCCATGTGGCGTTGGACTTCGTCACGGGTCTTCCTTCTTCCCAGGGGAACACGTGCCTACTGACCGTGGTGGATCGGTTCAGCAAGGGGGTTCACCTCGTGGCCCTTCCCAAGCTTCCCTCGGCGGCCGAGACGGCGGACCTCCTGACACGCCACGTGTTTCGCCTCCATGGGTTTCCCCAGGACGTCGTCTCGGACCGGGGGCCCCAGTTCACTTCCCAGGTATGGCGGGCTTTTTGCAAGGCATTGGGGGCAACGGTCAGTCTTTCCTCTGGTTATCATCCCCAGACTAACGGACAAACGGAGAGGATGAACCAGAGCGTGGAGTCTGCTCTTCGGTGTGTGGCTGCCGAGAAACCCGCTTCTTGGAGCTGTTTCCTTCCCTGGGTCGAGTACTCCATCAACTCCATGGTCAGTTCCGCCACCGGCCTCTCACCTTTTGAGGTATCCCTGGGCTACCAACCCCCTCTTTTCCCTGCACAGGAGTCGGAAGTGGCAGTTCCCTCCGTACAGGAGCATCTCGACCGGTGCCGTCGGGTCTGGGAGATCGCCAGGACTGCGCTGCTCCGGTCATCGGAGCGCGCCAGTCGTGGGGCCGACCGGCGCCGGGTCCCTGCGCCGACGTACCACCCTGGGCAGAGGGTGTGGCTGTCCGCAAAGGACCTTCTGCTTCGGTCCTCGGCCAAGAAGCTCAACCCCCGGTTCGTCGGTCCTTTTGAGGTTCTGAAGGTGCTCAGTCCGGCGGCGGTGAGTCTTAAGCTTCCAGCGTCCATGCGCATTCACCCCGTTTTCCATGTATCCCGGGTTAAGCCTGTCTCTCTCAGTCCCCTGATGCCTCCTGCTCCGGACCCGCCTCCTCCCGAGATGGTGGACGGACACCCCCAGTGGCAGGTCCGCCGGTTGATGGGCGTTCGACGGCGGGGTCGGGGGTTCCAGTACCTGGTGGACTGGGAGGGGTACGGCCCGGAGGAACGGAGCTGGGTCTCCCGCCAGCTCATCATGGACCCCGGCCTGATCACCGACTTCCATCGTGCTCACCCGAACGAGCCGGGTCGGGCTGGTCGCCGGGTGGCTCCCGTGGAGGGGGGGGTACTGTGAGGATTGGTTCATTCCCCGCCACACGCTCCGCTCCTTTAAGGTACTGTGTTGATTGATGCATTCCCCGCCACACGCTCCGCTCCTTTAAGGTGCTGTGTTGATTGGTGCATTCCCCGCCACACGCTTTTGGAGCAAGTATCAATTCCAGCGCGCACCTGTCATAGTTTTTGATTAGCGCCCCAGAGGCTTTTTATACTGGGACTTCCCTTCAATCGATGTCGGGTCGTTTTGGAATACAACTGCTTTTGCCTGCTTTTTCCCCGTTGCTGTGCCTCATCTTCTTTCCCTCCAGGACTTTCTGTGGAGATCCGCTGATGAGAACCTTGTTCTCCGTTTGGAGCTGCGCCTCGTTTACCCGCTTTACGCGTTTGCGCTTGGGTGAGTTGGAACCAAACCCCTCTGGATTATTCTGTCTGTGTGTGACGAACACCGAAGATTATCATTTTTGCTTGCACTGGACTCAGTTGAAGTGTGTGTTTTGAAGAGACACTGAAGATATCATTTCTGTTTGCACTAGACTCAGCTAACTTGTGTGTTGTGGAGAACACTGAAGATTGTTACTGGACACAGCTAAGGGAGGAGGGAACCACACTGCCTCTGTGTTTCGTTGGACTGTTATTGATACCTCTCTCTCTCCGTTTTC
>NC_140169.1:98841101-98846101 GCF_963971535.1 Notolepis coatsorum | reverse complement strand
TGCAAATGAGCTAGCTAGCTACCCAGCTAGCTGATTCGCAAAGACAAGCTAGCTAGTTGGGTACCCAGCTAGCTAATGTGTCTTTGCGAATGAACTAGCTGGGTACCTAGCTAGCTCATTCACAATGAGTATTTTGCTAGTTTAATTCGCAAAGACACATTAGCTAGCTGGTTAACCAACTAGCTAATTCGCAAAATGGTCCTTGCGAATGAGCTAGCTAGATACCCAGCTAGTTCATTCGCAAAAACACATTAGCTAGCTGGGTAACCAACTAGCTCATTCACAAAATGGTCCTTGCGAATGAGCTAGCTAGGTACCCCAGCTAGCTAGAAAACGGGAATAATGTTAAAACGGCTTGCCATAGAAGGATGGATGAATGGAGAGATGAAGGATGGATGGACAGAGAGATGAAGGGAGCCATAGTGAAGTAATATTTATTATCATACAGCCATAGTGAAGTTATATTTATTATCATACAGCCATAGTGAAGTAATATTTATTATCATACAGCCATAGTTTGAAGTAATATTTATTATCATACAGCCATAGCGAAGTAATATTTATTATCATACAGTCATAGTGAAGTAATATGTATTAACATACAGTCATAGTAAAGTCATATTTATTATATACAGCCATAGTGATGTAATATTTAATTATTATCATACAGCTTTACAGCCTGAACACAGACTGTGGCTGCTAGCGGTAATCACAGCTCTGTGTAATTATAATTACAGTTCTGAATGAATAGCTAATAGACAGTGAACAAGACAATGGAACATTTAACTGAGACATTTAAAGATCCAATCATATCCAATCACACATCACTCTTTTATTAGGGGTGTGTGTGTGTGTGTGTGTGTGTGTGTGTGTGTGTGTGTGTGTGTGTGTGTGTGTGTGTGTGTTTGTGTTTGTGTTTGTGTGTGTGTGTCTCTCTCTCCTCTAAATAGTTTTAAATGTTCTCCAGACCAGTGCAGATGTGTATCAGGATGTTAGCATTCACACTCACTGGATCCTGGTCTGATTGGTTAGTTGAGTTAAGGTTAATCCCTGATTGGTTAGTTGTTACTTGGGACAGTGACATGGCAAAGTCAGGAGTAATGACTACTACTACTACTGCTGCTACTACTGCTGCTACTACTACTACTACTACTACTACTACTACTACTACTACTACTACTACTACTACTACTACTACTACTCAGTGGCGGCCGGTGTGACCTACTTTTGGGTGGGCGTAGGGGGGGGGGTGACGGGGGGGGGGGGGAGGAGGGGGCATGTCACTGGCAGCGGACAGCTGACCAAGCGAACACTGACTCCCCACAACACTACCAAACCACCAACAACACACAACCAGTCAAATAAAGTAGAGTCTAATTCACAACTTGAAACACAATATATAAATAGAAAAGTTAGAACAAACTCGCTCCGTCTCCAAACACACGCATACGCACACAGAGAGAGAGAGAGAGAGAGCGAGAGAGAGAGAGAGAGAGAGAGAGAGAGAGAGAGAGAGAGAGAGAGTGTGCGTCAGAGAAACCACAAGCGTACGAATATTTAAGTAGGTACAGTTACAGTACAACTATCACCATTGCCATCAATCAATATGATCACAGTCGCCAGCAACACGCACATCCCGAGATATCTCTCTCTCTCTCTCTCTCTCTCTCTCTCTCTCCTCTCTCTCTCTCTCTCTCTCTCTTTCTATCTCTCTCTCTCTCTCTCTCTCTCTCTCTCTCTCTGATCCATCCAATAATAACCACATATGTATATCTTGTCATTTTAAACAAGTTACCATTCATTGTCCGGGTGATTATGCCCCCCCCCCCCCCCCCGCGGCGAAATTAGAGAGAGAGAGAGAGAGAGAGAGAGAGAGAGAGAGAGAGAGAGAGAGAGAGAGAGAGAGAGAGGTCGCGACTCACTTTAGTTGAAACGCACCACTGTCCAGCAGGCAGAAGGGCTTGATAAAGTGTATAAATATCCACTGTCCAGACTGGTGTTGATGTCCATGTCCACTGCATCCAGCCATATAGCTTCTTGTTAGCCAAGTTAGCCACCACAAGTACAACCAGCTAGAAGCTACAGGCAGAAGGGCTTGATAAAGTGTCCAGTCCACAACCAGGCGTGTTGTTGTTGTTGACAGAACAGCCATAATCACTTCTTTTAAATCGACTCAAAAAGGAAACTCCAGTAACGTTTACAGACAACCAGCTTGTTGTTGTTGCCATAATCCACTTCTTTTAAATCCACTCAAAAAGAAACCGTCGTTAGCTGCATCCAGCTACCAAAAGCAGATCGCAGTCACATAAGGGCTACAAAATATCCAGACAGGAAGGACCCGGCTGCTTGATTAGATCACTCGAAAACGCGCTCGCCTTCCATCATATTACATCATATTTCAACGCACAGTGCGTTACGCACTGATAGGCGAAATATATTTGCTTGACCTATGTAGTGGCCAAAATCCTAACAGGTTTGTCCTATAACCTATTAGAATATTCCTTTCTTGGCCACTTGTAGGGCTGGGAAGCAGTGTCAGACTCGCAGTCGCAGAACAGAAACCCACTGCACGTTTTTGTTGTTCTTTTGCTCTTTTAATGGTCAGCAAGAACAAAATATGAAAACAATATCGTACATAAAAATAAAACAAGAGATCCTAATAATCTCAATAACAAAAAGGTTGCGTCTGCGTTGCGTGTCAATGACAGTATTGCTGCTGCCTGCTGCCCTGCCGTCACACGCCGCACCTGTGGCTTATAGCGTTAGCCCGCCCCATTCACCTGAGCAAAGCGCCCCACTCACTGCAACAGAGAAATGTATTAATACAGATTCGGAATTAATCAAAACAAATAAGCTTGAATGCGGCTCTTACACCGGCCCCTAATTGTTCTCTAGGAATCAATTACTCAAACTAAATAAAGAGAGCCGTATAACTATCAACAAATGAATTTAGAAAAATAAAGTATATACATTACATCCCTTTTTGATGTTGATTGATGAAGAACTGTTATTCCTCATTCTCCAGAAGGCGGCACAGCTTAGCTATGGGCCTATCAATAATGGACGTTTTCGTCTGGAGCTTCACTGCACGGTCAGACCTCTTGCATCAGGCTTGGTCTCCAGTACTCTGCCTAGCGGCCACGACCCCCGTGGAGCAGTTGGGTCAACTACCAGGACGACATCTCCAATGTTAAAGTTTTTTCTTTTTTTTCTCACTGTGCTCCATTTCGGTCTTCCTTGGAGTAGCAGAAGGTATTCTTGTGTCCTGGCGTAGAGGTCAGATCTCTCGCAGAAGATGGTTTGTAGGCCTTCATCCAGTATAGGATCGATCTTACTGTTCTTCTGCACTCTGAATGGAGCGGTTTCCAGCACTGCCATTTCCACTGGGAAGGATTGCTTTTGAACATAGGTGATGACTGACCTCTCTGCCTGTGAGAAGTCTTCCACTGTGAGGAGCTGTCCACCAAGTGTGGTCCTGAAAGCGCCTAGCTCAGTGCTCACCTTTTGGCTGCTCGAGTGGGTGTGGCTGTGACCTGGGGTCTTGTCCTCTGCCCTCTTCATGTCTGCTGGGTCTTGTCCTCTGCCCTCTTCATGTCTGCTGAGGTATTGTCCTCTGCCCTCTTCATGCCTGCTGAGGTCTTGTCCTCTGCCCTCTTCATATCTGCTGGGGTCTTCTCCTCTGCCCTCTTCATATCTGCTGGGGTCTTGTCCTCTGCCCTCTTCATATCTGCTGGGGTCTTCTCCTCTGCCCTCTTCATATCTGCTGAGGTATTGTCCTCTGCCCTCTTCATATCTGCTGGGGTCTTGTCCTCTGCCCTCTTCATATCTGCTGGGGTCTTACCCTCTGCCCTCTTCATATCTACTGGGTCTTCACCTCCGATGCCAGGCTTCTGGATTTTTCCTCACAGGGACTCTGGACCGGTGTGGTGAGAACAGGCGCCTCCCTATTGGCTGCTGCGATGGCCTCAGAACCATGTGGCCAAGACACAGGAAGTCCCCGTCTGAAATGCACCTGCCGGTGCCTCCCGTTGAGCGGAGGGGTGGGCTCCGTCCTTCTCTTGCGGCCCGGCTTTTGCGGGAGAAGTGAGGGGCGAGGCCTGTGGCCTGAGGGCTGTCGGTGAAAGTACGGGGCCACTTGATGACCATCGAGGTGGAGGACGGGAACTGGGCAGGGGGGTCCCTCAGGAACCGGAACTTCCTAAACGAAGACTGAGGCGACAGAGGCGTCGGTGACATGGGCATGACAGGTCGAATATTGTGCACTAGTTGGGGCTGGTGCTGGTCATTAATGTCATCATGAGGCAAGCGCCTCAGCATACATGCAGCAAGATCAGAGAGACTCCGACTCAGCATGGCTACCTTCATTTCACTACATGTCTCGTGTATGTATGTGACAAATAAATCTTGAATCTTGGTGGGAGTCACTCAGTGAATACAAACTTGGAAGACAGCTGTGATGAGGTGGTCAGTGGAGGGAAAGTAATAATTACCTTTTAATTATTTGGGGTGATACTTCTGTACAAGCAAAACATGAGGGACGTATCATAACCGCTCTGTTTGAAAGTATGAAGAAGAAATGGCTCTCTTTCACCTCTTCCTTGCCCGCATTATCATCTGTTTACGAATTAGCTGGCCTCCACTGCACATCAACTTGTAAATTAAACCATAAACTGTGACTTCAGTTTACTTCCATCTTTGTTATTGTTCATTTGTGCATGCGGGTCAGTTCAGGAGTGTGACCAGTCTCCTCTCTCTCTCTCTCTCTCTCTCTCTCTCTCTCTCTCTCTCATCTCTCTCTCTCTCTCTCTCTCTCTCTCTCTCTCTCTCTCTCTCAATTTAAATTCAATTCAAAGGTGCTTTATTCGCATGAATGTAAATTATAATTAAAAGTATTGCCAAAGCAGTTTACAACATATTACAATGTAGAATTATCATGTCAATACAAAACATAGGTTTTATGTTTAATGTAAAATTAAACAAGAAAAATAAGGAATAATCCT
>NC_140169.1:98834278-98840901 GCF_963971535.1 Notolepis coatsorum | reverse complement strand
GTCTTTGCAAATTAACTAGTTGGGTACCTAGCTAGCTCATTTGCAAGGACCATTTTGCGAATGAGCTAGTTGGTTAACCAGCTAGCTAATGTGTCTTTGCGAATTAACTAGCTGGGTACCCAGCTAGCTCATTCACAAAATAGTCCTCCTTGTGAATGAGCTAGCTAGGTACCCAGCTAGTTCATTCGCAAAGACACATTAGCTAGCTGGTTAACCAACTAGCTCATTCACAAATGTGGCCTTGCGAATGAGCTAGCTCGTTAACGAACGAGCTCATTCACAAAATGGTCCTTGCGAATGAGCTAGCTGGTTAACGAACTAGCTCATTCACACTCTGTTATGCCTGCCCAGCTATACTAGTATGGAGGTGAGGCCTTGCTGGCCTGGTCCTCGCCCCAAACACTCTCCGCCCCAAACACCCCCCGCCCCCAAACACTCATGAATCAGCTAGCTGGTTAACCAACTAGCTCATTCACAAATGTGTCCTTGCAAATGAGCTAGCTAGCTACCCAGCTAGCTGATTCGCAAAGACAAGCTAGCTAGTTGGGTACCCAGCTAGCTAATGTGTCTTTGCGAATGAACTAGCTGGGTACCTAGCTAGCTCATTCACAATGAGTATTTTGCTAGTTTAATTCGCAAAGACACATTAGCTAGCTGGTTAACCAACTAGCTAATTCGCAAAATGGTCCTTGCGAATGAGCTAGCTAGATACCCAGCTAGTTCATTCGCAAAAACACATTAGCTAGCTGGGTAACCAACTAGCTCATTCACAAAATGGTCCTTGCGAATGAGCTAGCTAGGTACCCAGCTAGCTAGAAAAACGGGAATAAATGTTAAAACGGCTTGCCATAGGAAGGATGGATGAATGGAGAGATGGAAGGATGGATGGACAGAGAGATGAAGGGAGCCATAGTGAAGTAATATTTATTATCATACAGCCATAGTGAAGTTATATTTATTATCATACAGCCATAGTGAAGTAATATTTATTATCATACAGCCATAGTTGAAGTAATATTTATTATCATACAGCCATAGCGAAGTAATATTTATTATCATACAGTCATAGTGAAGTAATATGTATTAACATACAGTCATAGTAAAGTCATATTTATTATATACAGCCATAGTGATGTAATATTTAATTATTATCATACAGCTTTACAGCCTGAACACAGACTGTGGCTGCTAGCGGTAATCACAGCTCTGTGTAATTATAATTACAGTTCTGAATGAATAGCTAATAGACAGTGAACAAGACAATGGAACATTTAACTGAGACATTTAAAGATCCAATCATTATCCAATCACACATCACTCTTTTATTAGGGGTGTGTGTGTGTGTGTGTGTGTGTGTGTGTGTGTGTGTGTGTGTGTGTGTGTGTGTGTGTGTGTGTGTTTGTGTTTGTGTTTGTGTGTGTGTGTCTCTCTCTCCTCTAAATAGTTTTAAATGTTCTCCAGACCAGTGCAGATGTTGTATCAGGATGTTAGCATTCACACTCACTGGATCCTGGTCTGATTGGTTAGTTGAGTTAAGGTTAATCCCTGATTGGTTAGTTGTTACTTGGGACAGTGACATGGCAAAGTCAGGAGTAATGACTACTACTACTACTGCTGCTACTACTGCTGCTACTACTACTACTACTACTACTACTACTACTACTACTACTACTACTACTACTACTACTACTACTACTCAGTGGCGGCCGGTGTGACCTACTTTTGGGTGGGCGTAGGGGGGGGGGGGGTGACGGGGGGGGGGGAGGGGGCATGTCACTGGCAGCGGACAGCTGACCAAGCGAACACTGACTCCCCACAACACTACCAAACCACCAACAACACACAACCAGTCAAATAAAGTAGAGTCTAATTCACAACTTGAAACACAATATATAAATAGAAAAGTTAGAAAACAAACTCGCTCCGTCTCCAAACACACGCATACGCACACAGAGAGAGAGAGAGAGAGAGAGAGAGAGAGAGAGAGAGAGAGAGAGAGGTCGCGACTCACTTTAGTTGAAACGCACCACTGTCCAGCAGGCAGAAGGGCTTGATAAAGTGTATAAATATCCACTGTCCAGACTGGTGTTGATGTCCATGTCCACTGCATCCAGCCATATAGCTTCTTGTTAGCCAAGTTAGCCACCACAAGTACAACCAGCTAGAAGCTACAGGCAGAAGGGCTTGATAAAGTGTCCAGTCCACAACCAGGCGTGTTGTTGTTTGTTGACAGAACAAGCCATAATCCACTTCTTTTTAATCGACTCAAAAAGAAACTCCAGTAACGTTTACAGACAACCAGGCTTGTTGTTGTTGCCATAATCCACTTCTTTTAAATCCACTCAAAAAGAAACCGTCGTTAGCTGCATCCAGCTACCAAAAGCAGATCACAGTCACATAAGGGCTACAAAATATCCAGACAGGAAGGACCCGGCTGCTTGATTAGATCACTCGAAAACGCGCTCGCCCTTCCATCATATTACATCATATTTCAACGCACAGTGCGTTACGCACTGATAGGCGAAATATATTTGCTTGACCTATGTAGTGGCCAAAATCCTAACAGGTTTGTCCTATAACCTATTAGAATATTCCTTTCTTGGCCACTTGTAGGGCTGGGAAGCAGTGTCAGACTCGCAGTCGCAGAACAGAAACCACTGCACGTTTTTGTTGTTCTTTTTGCTCTTTTAATGGTCCAGCAAGAACAAAATATGAAAACAATATCGTACATAAAAATAAAACAAGAGATCCTAATAATCTCAATAACAAAAAGGTTGCGTCTGCGTTTGCGTGTCAATGACAGTATTGCTGCTGCCTGCTGCCCTGCCGTCACACGCCGCACCTGTGGCTTATAGCGTTAGCCCCGCCCATTCACCTGAGCAAAGCGCCCACTCACTGCAACAGAGAAATGTATTAATACAGATTCGGAATTAATCAAAACAAATAAGCTTGAATGCGGCTCTTACACCGGCCCCTAATTGTTCTCTAGGAATCAATTACTCAAACTAAATAAAGAGAGCCGTATAACTATCAACAAATGAATTTAGAAAAATAAAGTATATACATTACATCCCTTTTTGATGTTGATTGATGAAGAACTGTTATTCCTCATTCTCCAGAAGGCGGCACAGCTTAGCTATGGGGCCTATCAATAATGGACGTTTTCGTCTGGAGCTTCACTGCACGGGTCAGACCTCTTGCATCAGGCTTGGTCTCCAGTACTCTGCCTAGCGGCCACGACCCCCGTGGAGCAGTTGGGTCAACTACCAGGACGACATCTCCAATGTTAAAGTTTTTTCTTTTTTTTCTCACTGTGCTCCATTTCGGTCTTCCTTGGAGTAGCAGAAGGTATTCTTGTGTCCCTGGCGTAGAGGTCAGATCTCTCGCAGAAGATGGTTTGTAGGCCTTCATCCAGTATAGGATCGATCTTACTGTTCTTCTGCACTCTGAATGGAGCGGTTTCCAGCACTGCCATTTCCACTGGGAAGGATTGCTTTTGAACATAGGTGATGACTGACCTCTCTGCCTGTGAGAAGTCTTCCACTGTGAGGAGCTGTCCACCAAGTGTGGTCCTGAAAGCGCCTAGCTCAGTGCTCACCTTTTGGCTGCTCGAGTGGGTGTGGCTGTGACCTGGGGTCTTGTCCTCTGCCCTCTTCATGTCTGCTGGGGTCTTGTCCTCTGCCCTCTTCATGTCTGCTGAGGTATTGTCCTCTGCCCTCTTCATGCCTGCTGAGGTCTTGTCCTCTGCCCTCTTCATATCTGCTGGGGTCTTCTCCTCTGCCCTCTTCATATCTGCTGGGGTCTTGTCCTCTGCCCTCTTCATATCTGCTGGGGTCTTCTCTCTGCCCTCTTCATATCTGCTGAGGTATTGTCCTCTGCCCTCTTCATATCTGCTGGGGTCTTGTCCTCTGCCCTCTTCATATCTGCTGGGGTCTTACCCTCTGCCCTCTTCATATCTACTGGGGTCTTCACCTCCGATGCCAGGCTTCTGGATTTTTCCTCACAGGGACTCTGGACCGGTGTGGTGAGAACAGGCGCCTCCCTATTGGCTGCTGCGATGGCCTCAGAACCATGTGGCCAAGACACAGGAGTCCCCGTCTGAAATGCACCTGCGGTGCCTCCCGTTGAGCGGAGGGGTGGGCTCCGTCCTTCTCTTGCGGCCCGGTCTTTTGCGGGAGAAGTGAGGGGCGAGGCCTGTGGCTGAGGGCTGTCGGTGAAAGTACGGGGCCACTTGATGACCATCGAGGTGGAGGACGGGAACTGGGCAGGGGGGTCCCTCAGGAACCGGAACTTCCTAAACGAAGACTGAGGCGACAGAGGCGTCGGTGACATGGGCATGACAGGTCGAATATTGTGCACTAGTTTGGGGCTGGTGCTGGGTCATTAATGTCATCAATGAGGCAAGCGCCTCAGCATACATGCAGCAAGATCAGAGAGACTCCGACTCAGCATGGCTACCTTCATTTCACTACATGTCTCGTGTATGTATGTGACAAATAAATCTTGAATCTTGGTGGGGAGTCACTCAGTGAATACAAACTTGGAAGGACAGCTGTGATGAGGTGGTCAGTGGAGGGAAAGTAATAATTACCTTTTAATTATTTGGGGTGATACTTCTGTACAAGCAAAACATGAGGGGGACGTATCATAACCGCTCTGTTTGAAAGTATGAAGGAAGAAATGGCTCTCTTTCACCTCTTCCTTGCCCGCATTATCATCTGTTACGAATTAGCTGGCCTCCACTGCACATCAACTTGTAAATTAAACCATAAACTGTGACTTCAGTTTACTTCCATCTTTGTTATTGTTCATTTGTGCATGCGGGTCAGTTCAGGAGTGTGACCAGTCTCTCTCTCTCTCTCTCTCTCTCTCTCTCTCTCTCTCTCTCTCTCTCTCTCTCCTCTCTCTCTCCTCTCTCTCTCTCTCTCTCCTCTCTCTCTCTCAATTTAAATTCAATTCAAAGGTGCTTTATTCGCATGAATGTAAATTATAATTAAAAGTATTGCCAAAGCAGTTTACAACATATTACAATGTAGAATTATCATGTCAATACAAAACATAGGTTTTATGTTTAATGTAAAATTAAACAAGGAAAAATAAGGAATAATCCTAATAAATAAAATGTTCACTCTAATAAGCAAATTAGCAGTATAATACAGTTTATCTGGCTCAAAGATATACATATATAAAACAAGATTTGACATTAAGTCACAACACTGTCTCTCAGGCACATACTGGGCAGCTAGTCCAGCAGTGGCTCCCTCCCCAAGGAGCTGGCAGTGCGCCGGTAGTACTGGGGGTGGAGCGCTTGCGGTGGGAAAAAAAAAAACGCAGCGCGAGCCCTTTGTCTGAATATGCGCCCAGCGCATCGCTCTGAAAGTTCAGAAAGTTTAAACTTTAAACGCTGTATGCGGCCGCACAAAAAAGCTGAAAGGCGGCTGAAAAAAGAAGCCGACTGGCAGCGCATTTCCTTATAGGCGGCCGTGCGGCCGCATACGCTCCCTCCCCATTCGGATACATTGAAAAAAGACGCTTGCGGCCAAGAAATATGAGGCAGGTGGATCCGCGCCCTAAAGAGAGAGAAGGTTTGGGATTCTTTCTCTACATTTTTAAATGAATAACTGACTAATATTTCACAATGTAGGAGAAAGTGCACCTTATTCTCAACCTCACCTGTCATCTTGCGTAGCCATACCTCTCTCCACACTACATTACACTATGTTAGTGCTGTGCCAGCACTGGAGAGAGGTCTGGCTATTATCATTTCGCTACAGGGGGAATAAAAACCTGTGTTTGTATTTCATTAAGGTTTTAAACCAATCACAATCACCCTGGGTGGCGCTTAAGCCCAGGATGCAGTGACAGTGCCCTTGCAAAATGGTGTGTTGCAGGTACAGTAGCAGAAAGGGGGAGAATAACTCTGACTGAAATAGTCAGCCAATAGCATGCTTATTATACCCATAGTCTCAGTCCTGTGATCCAGACTAGCTGTGCAATGTTCATGGGTAACCATGTTTTTTCTGTGTCTGCCTTTCTCAATGGCTAGACTAGACTGTGGTCACTGAGCCTGTACCTGGTGAGGATCCATCTCTGACAGTAGAAAGATACTCTGACCCTTTATATTCTCGTTTTAGGCCCCAAATAGCATGATAATGCTACATTGCGCCAATGTTCCAAATAAGTCTGTCTCCCTCTCTCTGATCACTCATCTATACATAATTGGCTGATAAATCTTTGTCCCTCAGCAGCTATGTGTGTGTGTGTGCGTGTGTGTGTGTGTGTGTGTGTGTGTCCCATCTGCAGCCTAGTCTGTTTTTATTACTGTTGATGAAAGAGGGGGACTCTAGGGGCCCTTAATGATCTGAGGGCCCCCTGGCTTCTAACAATAGCCCCAGGATCGTGTGTGTGTGTGTGTGTGTGTGTGTGTGTGTGTGTGTGTGTGTGTGTGGTGTGTGTGTGTGTGTGTGTGTGTGGTGTGTGTGTGTGTGTGTGTGTGTGTGTGTGTGTGTGTGTGTGTGTGTGTGTGTGTGTGTGTGTGTGTGTGTGTGTGTGTGTGTGTGTGGTGTGTGTGTGTGTGTGTGTGTGTGTGTGTGTGTGTGTGTGTGTGTGTGTGTGTGTGTGTG
>NC_140169.1:98681778-98829278 GCF_963971535.1 Notolepis coatsorum | reverse complement strand
CGCTTGAGTGCACAGACTGGGGTGTGTTCCGCGACACAGATAACATTAATGTCTACACGGAGACAGTGCTGGACTTTGTTCGTACTTTGGTGGAAGAAACAATCCCCACTACCACAATTAAAGTTTACCCAAATCAAAAACCCTGGGTAGACAAATCCGTCCGTGAAGCTCTGAAAGCGCGCACCAAAGCATACAACGACGGCCTGGTGGCAGGCAACATGAATGACCACAAGGTGGCGCGATACAACGTAAGGAGGACAGTAATAGAGGCAAAACGGCGCTACAGGGATAAAATTGAACTCCAGTTTGAACAGGCCAACTCCAGAGCTATGTGGCAGGGGCTCAAAACGATGACAGACTACAAAGGCACCTCCCTCAAACTGAACAGTGACATCTCCTTAGCAAATGACCTCAATACCTTCTATGCGAGGTTTGATGCTGGTAATAACAACACCAGCCCACAAGCCACGGCAATGGGGGGGGGGGGGGGGGGTCTGCTGCTGATGGAGACTCAGTGTTCAGGGTAACAGAGCATGAGGTCAAGTCAAGTCAAGTCAAGAGTTTTAATTGTCACGGCATACAGGTATACAATGAAATGCGGGTGGTCTTGCCCGCAACGATGTGCAATACAGTGGTACATATAATAGAATCAAAAGAAGAAACAACATTGTGCAGTAACAGGTAGAAGGTAACATGGAGTGACATCTCGGTATCTGTACATAGTTATTTACAGCGCATGTGTGACATGCTAGTTAGCTTTGGTAGTGCAATACACTGTTCCTGTTATTCTAATTTAAAGTGTCCTTTCCTTTGGCCATAAGTGTGCGTGTGTGCGACATGAGTGTGTGCCCGCTCATGTTAAAGTGTTAAGTGGCTGCTTGTGTGTGAGCGTGCACAGTGTGCGTGTCGTGTGTGTGTTCATGTGTGCTTGTGTGTGGACAGTTCAATGTTCTGAGCACTCAATGTACATTGTTCATGGCTCTGATGGCCTGGGGGAAGAAGCTGAGCCTAAGCCGCTCTGTCCTAGTAGCTGGGATTTGCAGGCGTCTGCCTGACCTCAGCAGCTGAAACAGGCTGTTATTGGGGTGGTGAGGGTCTTTCATTATCCTGCAGGCTCTGGATTTGCACCTCTTGTTGTATAGAACCTGCAGGGGGGGTAGTGCAATACCCGTGGTACGCTCGGCTGAGCGCACCACTTTCTGTAGGGCCTTCTTGTCCTGTGCCGTGCTGTTTCCATACCAGGCAGTGATGTTTCCGGTCAGGATGCTCTCTACAGCTCCTGAGTAGAAGGACTGGAGTATCTTCCCCGATACTCTGAACTTCCTTAACTGTCTCAGGTGGTAGAGACGCTGTTTCGCCTTCTTTACTACTGTGCCTATGTGTGTTGACCATGTCAGGTCCTCTGAGATGTGGACCCCCAGGTACTTGAAGCTGCTCACCCTGTCCACGGTAGCCCCGTTTATCATCAGTGGTGTGTGTGTCTCCTGCTGTCCTCTCCTATAATCCACGATCAGTTCCTTGGTTTTGCCAATGTTCAGGAGCAGGCTGTTGTCCTGGCACCAGCGTTCCAGTACCTCCACCTCCTCCCGGTAGGCCTTCTCGTCGTTGTCCGAGATCAGCCCCACCACCACCGTGTCATCTGCGAACTTCACTATGGAGTTGGAGCTGAACTTGGCCACACAGTCGTGTGTGTAGAGTGAGTACAGCAGGGGGCTCAGAACACAGCCCTGGGGGGACCCGATGCTCAGGGTGATGGTGTTGGAGGTCTGACCCCCCACCCTGACCGCCTGGGGTCTTTCGCTCAGAAAGTCCAGTACCCAGGCGCTCAGGGCGGAGCTCAGACCTAGCTCGATCAGCTTGTCCACCAGTCTGGTGGGGACTATGGTGTTGAACGCTGAGCTGTAGTCAATGAACAACAGTCTCACATAGCCCCCCTTCTGACGGTCAAGGTGCGAGAGGGTGCTGTGCAGTACCTGGGAGACCGCGTCGTCGGTGGACCTGTTTGTCCTGTATGCAAATTGCATAGGGTCCATATCACTGGGGAGGGAGGCACAAATGTGGTCCTTGACCAGCCTCTCGAAACATTTCATGACCACAGAGGTGAGTGCCACCGGTCTGTAGTCATTTGGACATGCTGGGGAGGGTTTCTTCGGCACAGGGATGATGGTAGACCTCTTGAAGCAGGCAGGGACCACTGACTCCGCCAGTGATTGATTAAATATGGCGGTGAACACAGGGGCCAGCTGGTTGGCACAGGTCTTGAGTATACGTCCTGTTATGCCATCTGGGCCAGCAGCCTTCCTGGTGTTCACCTGCATAAATGCTCTTCTCACACTGTGTTCCGACAACAAGAGAGCGTCCCCCCCCCCTCGCGGTTGCCCCCCCCCCCTCCACAACAGCCGGCGCGCCAGTGACGTCACTAGCCGGAGAGCCAGCAGCGCCACTGTCTACACCAAACCGAGCGTAGAAGGTGTTGAGCTTGTCCGCGAGGGAGGCGTCGTCTCTCCCCATTGAGGGGGCGCTGACTTTATAGTCAGTTATTGACTTCAGTCCCTGCCATAATCCTCTTGTGTCGTTTTGTGCCATTTGTGTCTCCAGTTTGTCAGCATATGTCCTCTTAGCAAGTTTGACTGCTTTGCGTAGAGTATAGACTGAAGCCTTATACTCCTCCATGTTTCCTGACTCTCTACCCAGGTTGTAGGCGGTGGTACGAGAGTTCAGAGCTGCTCTAATAGTGCTATCCACCCACGGTTTCTGGTTTGGGAAAATCCGCACCGTTTTCCTGAGGACAATACCATCAGCTATTGTTGTTATGTAGCACACCACTATGTCTGCTAGTTCACTGACGTCACTGGCGCTTCCTATGAACATATCCCAATCCGTGTCTGCAAGCACGTCCTTGAGCGTGGCCTCTGATTCGTCGGTCCACTTCTTAGTCTCACGTGACACGACGGCGTCACGTGATCTCTGTTGATATGCCGGAAATAGCAAGATGGAGTCATGATCGCTCGAGCTTGTGGACCCCGTTAATGGCGGAGCGGCTACTGCCTTGTAACCCGCTTTGAACGGGGAATAGCAGTGGTCGAGTGTGTTCTTCCCTCTGGTGGAGCAAGCGATGTGCTGGAAAAAGGACGGCATCACTTTCTTCAGGTTGGCCTGGTTGAAAT
Source organism: Notolepis coatsorum (assembly GCF_963971535.1). Taxonomy (NCBI): domain Eukaryota; kingdom Metazoa; phylum Chordata; class Actinopteri; order Aulopiformes; family Paralepididae; genus Notolepis; species Notolepis coatsorum. The sequence goes on along the minus strand of NC_140169.1, from coordinate 98,826,111 downwards.
CGCCGGCCACTACCATCGCTGCGTCTGGGTGTTTGATCTGGTGTCTGTTGAGATGATCGTGTAATTCGCCCAGCGCTTTGCCCGTATTCGCGTGTGGGAGAATATACACGGCAGTCATGACGACTGCTGTGAACTCCCTCGGGAGGTGAAACGGACGACATAGGATAGAAAGATGTTCCAAGTCCGGCGAACACGGTGAGGTGAGGCGGACCTTTAAAAAAGTGAATATCAGGAAGGCAGCAGGACCGGACGGCATCCCCGGCCGCGTCCTAAAAGTCTGTGCCGACCAACTGGCCCCGGTATTCACTGACATATTTAACCTGTCCTTAGAACAGGCTGTCATCCCCACCTGCCTGAAGAAGTCCACTATTATCCCTGTACCCAAAAAATCCAAGCCTGCTTGCCTCAACGACTACCGCCCTGTAGCTCTCACCTCCATAGCCATGAAGTGCTTTGAGAAGCTAGTAAAGGGCTACATCTGCTCCTCCCTCCCCATCAACATGGACCCCCTGCAATTTGCATACCGCCCCAACAGGTCCACGGAGGACGCCATAGCCCATGTGCTGCACACAGCAGCATCACACCTGGACAAGAGGAAGGGGAACTATGTGAGAATGCTATTCATCGACTACAGCTCGGCATTCAATACCATAGTCCCCTCCAAACTCATAGCCAAGCTCAGGGACCTGGGCTTGAAATATGACCTCTGCCAGTGGGTCTTGGACTTCCTGACGGGCAGACCCCAGGTGGTGAGAGCAGGCAACTGCACCTCCTCATCCATCACCCTCAACATAGGGGCCCCCCAGGGCTGTGTTCTGAGTCCCCTCCTCTACTCCCTGTACACACACGACTGTGTGGCTCAGTGGAGTAGCAACACAATCATCAAATTTGCTGATGACACAGTGGTGGTGGGCCTGATCTCTGCAAACGACGAGAGGGCCTACCTGGAAGAGGTCAAGGTCCTGGCGGGATGGTGCCAGGAAAACAGCCTCTCCCTGAACGTCAGCAAAACAAAGGAGATGATTGTGGACTTCAGGAGGTCGGGGGTCAAGGACTACAGCCCCCTCAGCATCGACGGGGCACCGGTTGAGAGAGTGAACAGCTTTAAGTACCTCGGAGCCTACATATCCGAGGACTTGACATGGACCACACACATTGACAGTGTTGTGAAGAAGGCACGACAACGCCTCTACTTCCTCAGGCGCCTAAGGAAGTTCCAAGTCAGTCAGAAGATCCTTAAGAACTTCTACTCATGTACAATAGAGAGCATCTTGACTGGCAACATCACCTCCTGGTTTGGGAATAGCACTGCACAAGACCGAAGCAGACTACAAAGAGTGACACGTTCAGCCGAACGCACAATTGGAGGGGGGCTCCCCACCCTCCAGAACATTTACAACAAGCGGTGCAGGGGCAAGGCTAAGAGAATCATTAAGGACTCCAGTCACCCGAACAACTGCCTCTTTGAACTGCTGCGGTCAGGCAAGCGATACCGGAGTCTCAAGGCGAGCACAGAAAGACTCAGAAGAAGCTTCTATCCCCAGGCCATCAGGCTGCTCAACGAACAATGAACACTACACAACAACCATCAAACGCACATAGCACACACATCCACACGCACACACTCACTTTAAACAAACACACTGTAGCACCCACTCCCCACACTTTATAGCACACACTCACTTTAAACAAACACACTATAGCACCCACTCCCCACACTTTATATTTATTGATAAAGGATTGCACTACAACTCGTACACCTTACTGTAAATTGTACCTAAATTGTACCTCATCCCATTTCTGCTTTGCACTATATAGTATTGTATATTAGTACACTGCATAGTATTGTATATTATATGGTAACTCAGTTACGTCTATTCTGCATCGAACATTGTACATATGTCTATACTGAACACTGTGACCTCATTTTCTACTTCTAATTTACATGCTATACTATGTTATTTGATACTTATCTTGTCTAGCACAGTCTCTGGAGCGTAACAGTAAGAAGCATTTTGTATAAAAGTATTCTGTACTTCTGTATGACAACTATTAAAGAAACTTGAAACTTGAAACTTGAAGCCGCCTATTCTCAGTCCTTGCCCCACAATGGTGGAATGAACTACCCACCCCAGTTAGGACAGCCGAAACCCGTCCAATCTTTCGCCGTCGACTAAAGACGCACTTCTTCAAATAATAATATTTTTTTAAAAGAATTAAAAAAAATTATATATATAACCCTAACTAACCTTACTGTCATGTCCTAATAAACTAACCTACACTGTAGCACTCAACACTTTGATGAACATTGTTACTCAGCTGATAGAGTTGTGCCCTTCCTGATGACTTGTCGTACAGAACTTGTAAGTCGCTTTGGATAAAAGCGTTTCAGCTAAATGACTAAATGTAAATGTAAATGTTGGCGACCCTCTCCTGGCGGTCCAGCATCGCTGGTGGACGGTCGGGCTTAAAAACACATGATCAGGATGAAGAAGCTGAATGGCAGCAGTGGTAATCGGTTACTGGTCTAATATCATACATGTTGATGCTGATATATATCTGGGCCACACACACACACACACACACACACACACACACACACACACACACACACACACACACACACACACACACACACACACACACACACACACACACACACACACACACACACACACACACACACACACACACAGGTAATTATGGAGGTGATATAAATCAATAATAGCTTTCAGCAAAAATAATATATCAGCAGATAATGGAAAGTGACATTGGCACTGAGAGAGAGGGAGAGAGAAACATAGAGAGAGACATATATACTGTTATGGTTTGTAACCGACCTCAAACGCAATGGCACAGAGAGGAAGTTCAGAGTTAGCCAAAGCAAGGGCGTATTTATTTACAGAGTCACAAGATGGAATGAAGTACAGCAATCGAACAAATGGGGAATCTGGCATGTGAAGATGTTGCGGCTCTGCAGATACTCCCAGTAGGTAGTGGTGAGGAATTGGCTAGTGACGTTGAAGCGGCTCTGCAGATACTCCCAGCTTTCACAGAGCGCAACGCGAGAAGCGGGCAGATAACGAGGCGTAGCTCCGAACGGGGAACCAGGTTCTCCACAGCAGTTCTCCACAAAAGATCCTGGAGACCAAAAAGAGAGGAACAGCGACGGGGAAGGCAGGTATATGCAGGTGTAATTCAGAGCGACCCAACATCGATAGTAAGGGGGTCTGAGCATATAAAGCCTTCAGGGGCGCTAATTACAAGCTGTGACAGCTGCGGGATGAGATTGATACTTGCTCCAAAAGCGTGTGGCGGGGAAAGCACCAATCAAACATGGCACCTTAAAGGAACGGAGCGCGTGGCGGGGAATGCATTAATCACATAGTACCTTAAAGTAACGGAGCGTGTGGCAGGGAGCGGACCAAAACCTCACAGTACCCCCCCCTCCACGGGAGCCACCCGGCGACCAGCCCGACCCGGCTCGCCCGGATGGGCACGATGGAAGTCGGTGATCAGGCCGGGATCCACGATGAGCTGGCGGGAGACCCAGCTCCGTTCTTCCGGACCGTACCCCTCCCAGTCCACCAGGTACTGGAACCCCCGACCCCGCCGTCGAACGCCCATCAACCGGCGGACCTGCCACTGGGGGTGACCGTCCACCATCTAGGGAGGAGGTGGTTCCGGAGCAGGAGGCATCAGGGGACTGAGAGAGACAGGCTTAACCCGGGACACATGGAAAACGGGGTGAATGTGCATGGACGCAGGAAGCTTAAGACTCACCGCCGCCGGACTGAGTACCTTCAGAACCTCAAAAGGACCGACGAACCGGGGGTTAAGCTTCTTGGCCGAGGACCGAAGTGGAAGGTCCCTTGTGGAAAGCCACACCCTCTGCCCAGGGTGGTACGTCGGCGCAGGAACCCGGCGTCGGTCAGCCCCACGACTGGCGCGCTCCGATGACCGGAGCAGCGCGGTCCTGGTGATCTCCCAGACCCGACGGCACCGGTCGAGGTGGTCCTGTACGGAGGGAACTGCCACCTCCGACTCCTGTGCAGGGAAAAGAGGGGGTTGGTAGCCCAGGGATACCTCAAAGGGTGAGAGGCCGGTGGCGGAACTGACCATGGAGTTGATGGAGTACTCGACCCAGGGAAGGAAACGGCTCCAAGAAGCTGGTCTCTCGGCAGCCACACACCGAAGAGCAGACTCCACACTCTGGTTCATCCTCTCCGTTTGTCCGTTAGTCTGGGGATGATAACCAGAGGAAAGACTGACCGTTGCCCCCAATCCCTTGCAAAAAGCCCGCCATACCTGGGAAGTGAACTGGGGCCCCCGGTCCGAGACGACGTCCTGGGGAAAACCATGGAGGCGAAACACGTGGCGTGTCAGGAGGTCCGCCGTCTCGGCCGCCGAGGGAAGCTTGGGAAGGGCCACGAGGTGAACCCCCTTGCTGAACCGATCCACCACGGTCAGTAGGCACGTGTTCCCCTGGGAAGAAGGAAGGCCCGTGACGAAGTCCAGCGCCACATGTGACCAAGGACGGCTCGAGATGGGAAGCGGCTGCAATAGCCCGGAGGGTGCCTGGTGGGAGGACTTGCTGCGCGCGCAGACTGCGCAGGCCAGTACGAACTCCTTGACGTCGTTCCTCATGGTGGGCCACCAGAATCGACGAGCCAGGAAGGAGAACGTGCGATGAACGCCCGGGTGGCAGGCGAACCGGCTGGTATGGCCCCACTGGAGGACCCGGGACCGGACCGAGTCGGGGACGAAGAGACGATGAACCGGTACATTGCCTGGAGCGCGATGGAAGCGTAGGGCACGCCTTACCACCCCCTCGATGCCCAAGGTGACTACTCCTACCACCCTGGCCTCTGGGAGGATGGGAGTCGGGTCCTCAGTGGTTGGAGCCCCCTTGGAGTGTAACCGGGACAGGGAGTCGGCCTTCGTGTTGCGGGAACCAGGGCGAAACGTCAGCGAGAAGTCGAACCGACTGAGGAAGCTGGCCCATCTTGCCTGCCGGCCATTGAGGCGCTTGGAAGCACGGATGTACGTCAGGTTCTTGTGGTCCGTCCAAATGGTAAATGGCTCCTCGGCCCCCTCTAGCCAATGACGCCACTCCTCCAAGGCAGCCACAACCGCCAGCAGCTCCCGATTGCCGATGTCATAGTTCCTCTCGGCAGGGAGGAAACGACGCGAGTAGAAGGCGCACGGATGTACCTTCTGGTCTGTTGCCGACCGCTGGGATAAGATAGCTCCCAGTCCAGTATCCGAGGCGTCCACCTCTACGATGAACTGTCTCTTGGGGTCTGGATGGAGCAAGATCGGGGCGGAAGTGAACCTCTTCTTGAGGGAGCGGAACGCAGCACACGCCGCTGGGGACCAGTCGAACGGCAGGGCGGGAGAGGTCAGCCTGGTAAGCGGTTCCGCCACTTGACTGTAGTTCCGGATGAACCTTCGGTAGAAGTTGGCGAACCCGAGGAAGCTCTGTAACTCCTTCCGAGAGGTGGGTTCCGGCCACTCCTCCACGGCCCGGATCTTGCGAGGATCAGCTCGGGTCAAGCCTCTCTCCACGATGAAGCCCAGGTAATCGACGGAGTCGGAGTGGAATCGGCACTTCTCCGCCTTGACGAAGAGCCGATTGTGGAGGAGGCGCTCCAGCACACGGCGGACATGCTGGATGTGTTCCTCAAGGGTCTTGGAGAAGATGAGGATGTCGTCTAGGTATACTACCACAAACTCCTCCAGCATGTCACGAAGGACGTCGTTCATGAGCGCCTGGAATACCGCCGGAGCGTTGGTGAGGCCGAACGGCATAACCAGGTACTCGTAGTGGCCCCTGGGAGTCTTGAAGGCGGTCTTCCACTCATCGCCCTCTCGGATACGGACTAGATGGTAGGCACTCCGGAGGTCCAGCTTGGTAAAGACGGTAGCCTGGGTGAGAGGCTCGAAGGTGGAGTTCATGAGAGGAAGAGGGTACTTGTTCTTAATGGTGATCTCGTTGAGCTGGCGATAGTCGATGCAGGGTCGAAGGTCTCCGTCCTTCTTCCCAACAAAGAAGAAGCCGGCCGCCACAGGAGAGGAGGAAGGCCGAATGAGTCCTGCTTCCAAGGACTCAGAGATGTATTGATCCATCGCTGCCTTCTCAGGGATGGTCAGACTGTAGAGGCGGCTGCCGGGAAGGGGAGCCCCTGAGCGGAGGTCGATGGCACAGTCGTAAGGCCGGTGAGGCGGAAGGGCCTGAGCCCTGGACTTACTGAAAACCTCCATGAGGTCGTGGTACTCGGGGGGTATGGTCGAGAGGTCCGGAGGCGGCTCACAAACGGATCTCCGGGGCGAGGGACAGGACGCCGCCTGAAGACACTGGGCATGACAGGAGGAGCTCCACCCCCTGATGGTACCGGAGGACCAGGCGATGTGGGGCTCGTGCAGCGCGAGCCAGGGCCGGCCCAGGACTACTGGGACAAGAGGGGATCTAGTGATAAAAAACTGGAGTCTCTCAACGTGGTTACCAGCAATGGTGAGCAGGACAGGGCAGGTGCGTTGAGTGATGTCAGCCAGGCGGTGTTGGTCCAATGCGAATACCTCCAATGGCCTCACTAGGTCCTCAAGTGGAATGTTGGCCCGGGTAGCAAACTCGAAGTCTAGGAAACTCTCGTCAGCCCCCGAGTCAATGAGTGCCTCCACCGTGGCCCGTTGGTCCGCCCAGGCCAGGGTGACGCTCATCAGACGGCTAGGTGGTGCACGGCTCTGGGAACAAGAAAAACGGCTCACCAGGATCTCCCGGGGTCCCGGCGAGCCTGGTCTTTTGGCCGGGTGGGGCAGTTGGCGATACGGTGTCCATCCCGACCGCAGTAGAGGCAAAGGGCGGACCTGAACCTCGCCTCCCGTTCAGCTTGGCTAAGATGAGAACGTCCCAGCTGCATGGGTTCCTCCCCGGGCACCGAACGGGAGGGGAAAGAGCCACCAGTCGTGTTGGGAGCAGGGCGGCCCGCAGTACCGTCACGAGTACGGGGGGTCTGGAGTACCTCTGGAGGTCCCTGTCGGGTTCTCTCACGTCTTCTCTCCTGGAGGCGTCCGTCGATGCGAATGGCGAGGCTGAACAGGTCCTCGAGGGACTCAGGTTCCTCACGGGTCGCGAGCTGGTCCCTGACAGCGTCGTTGAGCCCCCTCATGAAGGTGAGACGAAGTGCTTGATCGTTCCAACCGCTCTCCGTTGCCGCCAGTCTGAACTCCAGCACGTAGTCGGTGACCCCGCCACTGCCCTGCCGGAAGGTACCCAACCGGGCTCCAGGGTCCTGGCCACGGGCTGGGTGGTGGAAAACCCTGCGGAGCTCAGCCACGAAGTCTGGGTAGGAAAAACAGAACTCTGCCCCCATTGCCCAGGATGCAGTGACCCACTGGGCTGCCCGGCCTGAGAGCAAGTTAGTCATGTAAGCCACTTGGGCTCCCCTTGAAGTGAATCGGCTGGGTTGATGAAGAAAAACCAACTCACATTGCATGATGAATGTAGCACAATCCTCGAAGTTACCATCGAACAACCGTGGTTCGGAGAGACGGGGCTCCCGAGGTGCGGGATCGGGAGGCGCGGGGCCTGCCAGGGCTGCGGCTGATGCTCCGGCCGAGGCTCCTGAAGTAAGTGGGGTTACAAGCAAGGTGTTAACGGTTTCACTCAGCGCTTGTAATTGGAGGAGAATATTAGACTGCTGGCTAGCCAGAGAGCCAAGGGACCCCTGAATAGGCAGGACCTGCTCTCGGAGCTCCTGTACAGCAGCCGCAGCCGCACCTAGCTGTAGGCTGTGGTCGTTGGTTAACTCTATGTGGACTGCCAACGCTGTTCTGACCCTCTCAAGTTCAAGTTCTTTAATAGTTGTCATACAGAAGTACAGAATACTTTCATACAAAATGCTTCTTACTGTTACGCTCCAGAGACTGTGCTAGACAAGATAGTATCAAATAACATAATAACATAATATAGCATGAATTTAGACGAAGAAAAATGAGGTCACAGTGTTCGGTATAGACATATGTACAATGTTCTGAGTTACCATATAATATACAATACACAATACTATGCGGTGTACTAATGTACAGTACTATCTAGTGCAAAGCAGAAATGGGATGAGGTACAATTTTAGGTACAATTTACAGTAAGGTGTACGAGTTGTAGTGCAATCCTTCATCCATAAATATAAAGTGTGGGGAGTGGGTGCTACAGTGTGTTTGTTTAAAGTGGGTGTGTGCTATAAAGTGTGTGGAGTGGGTGCTACAGTGTGTTTGTTTAAAGTGAGTGTGTGCGTGTGGATGTGTGTGCTATGTGCGTTTGGTGGTTGTTGTTGTGTAGTGTTCATTCATTGTTCGTTTAGCAGCCTGATGGCCTGGGGATAGAAGCTTCTTCTGAGTCTTTCTGTGCTCGCCTTGAGACTCCGGTATCGCTTGCCTGACCGCAGCAGTTCAAAGAGGCAGTTGTTCGGGTGACTGGAGTCTTTAATGATTCTCTTAGCCTTGCCCTTGCAACGCTTGTAGTAAATGTTCTGGAGGGTGGGGAGCCCCCCTCCAATTGTGCGTTCGGCTGAACGTGTCACTCTTTGTAGTCTGCTTCGGTCTTGTGCAGTGCTATTCCCAAACCAGGAGGTGATGTTGCCGGTCAAGATGCTCTCTATTGTACATGAGTAGAAGTTCTTAAGGATCTTCTGGCTGACTTGGAACTTCCTTAGGCGCCTGAGGAAGTAGAGGCGTTGTCGTGCCTTCTTCACAACACTGTCAATGTGTGTGGTCCATGTCAAGTCCTCGGATATGTAGGCTCCGAGGTACTTAAAGCTGTTGACTCTCTCAACCGGTGCCCCGTCGATGCTGAGGGGGCTGTAGTCCTTGACCCCCGACCTCCTGAAGTCCACAATCATCTCCTTTGTTTTGCTGACGTTCAGGGAGAGGCTGTTTTCCTGGCACCATCCCGCCAGGACCTTGACCTCTTCCAGGTAGGCCCTCTCGTCGTTGGCAGAGATCAGGCCCACCACCACTGTGTCGTCAGCAAATTTGATGATTGTATTGCTACTCCGCTGAGCCACACAGTCGTGTGTGTACAGGGAGTAGAGGAGGGGACTCAGAACACAGCCCTGGGGGGCCCCTATGTTGAGGGTGATGGATGAGGAGGTGCAGTTGCCTGCTCTCACCACCTGGGGTCTGCCAGTCAGGAAGTCCAAGACCCACTGGCAGAGGTCATAGCCCAAGCCCAGGTCCCTGAGCTTGGCTATGAGTATGGAGGGGACTATGGTATTGAATGCCGAGCTGTAGTCGATGAATAGCATTCTCACATAGTTCCCCTGCCTCTTGTCCAGGTGTGATGCTGCTGTGTGCAGCACATGGGCTATGGCGTCCTCCGTGGACCTGTTGGGGCGGTATGCAAATTGCAGGGGGTCCATGTTGATGGGGAGGGAGGAGCAGATGTAGCCCTTTACTAGCTTCTCAAAGCACTTCATGGCTATGGAGGTGAGAGCTACAGGGCGGTAGTCGTTGAGGCAAGCAGGCTTGGATTTTTTGGGTACAGGGATAATAGTGGACTTCTTCAGGCAGGTGGGGATGACAGCCTGTTCTAAGGACAGGTTAAATATGTCAGTGAATACTGGGGCCAGTTGGTCGGCACAGACTTTTAGGACGCGGCCGGGGATGCCGTCCGGACCTGCTGCCTTCCTGATATTCACTTTTTTAAAGGTCCGCCTCACCTCATGCTCTGTTACCCTGAACACTGCGCCTCCATCAGCAGCCGACCCCCCCCCCTCCCATTGCCGAGGCTTGTGAGCTGGTGTTGTTATTACCAGCATCAAACCTCGCATAGAAGGTATTGAGGTCATTTGCTAAGGAGATGTCACTGTTCAGTTTGAGGGATGTTATGGTTTGTAACCGACCTCAAACGCACCGGCACAGAGAGGAAGTTCAGAGTTAGCCAAAGCAAGGGCGTATTTATTTACAGAGTCACAAGATGGAATGAAGTACAGCAATCGAACAAACGGGGAATCTGGCATGTGAAGATGTTGCGGCTCTGCAGATACTCCCAGTAGGTAGTGGTGAGGAATTGGCTAGTGACGTTGAAGCGGCTCTGCAGATACTCCCAGCTTTCACAGAGCGCAACGCGAGAAGCGGGCAGATAACGAGGCGTAGCTCCGAACGGGGAACCAGGTTCTCCACAGCAGTTCTTCACAAAAGATCCTGGAGAGCAAAAAGACAGGAACAGCGACGGGGAAGGCAGGTATATGCAGGTGTAATTCAGAGCGACCCAACATCGATAGTAAGGGGGTCTGAGCATATAAAGCCTTCAGGGGCGCTAATTACAAGCTGTGACAGCTGCGGGATGAGATTGATACTTGCTCCAAAAGCGTGTGGCGGGGAAAGCACCAATCAAACACGGCACCTTAAAGGAACGGAGCGCGTGGCGGGGAATGCATTAATCACATAGTACCTTAAAGGAACGGAGCGTGTGGCAGGGAGTGGACCAAAACCTCACATATACTGTATATTATTAAGGCTGTCAAAGTTAATGCGTTAACGGACAATTATTTTAACGCCACGATTAACGTTTTTGTATAAAAAAAATCTAAAAAGTATATATATATATAAGTTATTTTGTGCATCACTCTGTTTTGAATTTGATGCAAATTTGCAATGCATGAGGGTCATCCTTTTGTGTTACATGGCTGCATAAAGCAAGCATTTGTTGACTCTCATGTTGTTAAGAGTATTAAAACTTGAAAAAGATCGATTTAAGGTAGATTTATAACAGATAAAAAATATGCGATTAATTTGCGATTAATCGCGAGTTAACTATGGACAATCATGCGATTAATCAGATTAAATATTTTAATCGATTGACAGCCTTAATATATATATATATATATATATATATATATATATATATATATATATATATATATATATATATATATATATATATATATATAGAGAGAGAGAGATACATGTAGACATTAATATTTCTCTCTGAGACACATACTTGTATACATTAATATCTCTGAGACACATACATGTAGACATTAATATATCTCTCTGATATATTAATGTCTACATGTATGTGTCTCAGAGGGACTTCCGGTTGTGTGATGTCCGGGTAGCAGCTTGAATCTCGAGCTCCTCAGAACCCCCGAGATAAACGACCCAACAAACAGATATTGTCAGCAACATTTAACGAGTGAAACGGTAAGAAGTCTAAAGATGAGCCCGAAGAAACGAAGTGCTAAAAGAAATACCAAAACCGACTCTGGAAATGAGAAAGATGTCACAGATGAACAGGCTTGTCAAACCAGCTCTTCCGACACTGACGAGGAAACAGAGAGAGAGGAATCCGCGATTCTAAAAGAATTAAAAGATCTAAGGAGAGAGAATAAAGAAGCACACAATGCCACCCAGTCTTCAGTGAGCAAACTTGAAACATCTATGTCGCAAGTAACTGAATGGATTGACAAAACAGAAGGTAGAATTACGGTAATTGAAAAAGAAATCACGAAACTGGATGATAGTGGAATGAGACACCAGAGGGCGCTCAAATACCTTGTAAGAAGAGATGCAGAAATTACAGCAACCTGTGAAGACTTGCAAAATAGACTCAGACGCAACAATATCCGGATCTACCAAGTCCCTGAAGGTAGCGAGGACAAGGATACTAAAGAGTTTGTGAAGCAGCTATTGACAACATCCCTGAAAATAACACCTGAACTTGAGTCTGAGATTAAGATAGAAAGAGCGCACAGATCACTGATGGCCAAACCGAGAGAGTCTAGCGCACCCCCGCGCTCTATCATTGTGCGCTTTCTAGATTTCAATATCAAAGAACAGGTTCTACAGCTCGCATGGGGACAAACCGTCACATTTCAAGGGAAAAGGATCTATTTTGATCACGATTACTCCCCAGACCTGCAAAAGAAGAGGGGTCAGGTGCGTCACGTCATCAAACAGCTGAAGGAAAAAGGGATACGCGCTAATTGCCCATACCCGGCACGACTCAGGATGACAACAGAATCGGGAACGAAGGTGTTTGACTCTCTGGTAGATGCAATTCCCACACTGAAAGAACTGGGAATTCATGTCCAAATCGACGAAAGAGAGAAACTACAAAGAGAACTGACAAGGGACAGGGACAGGTGGCGAACACAAAGAAGAGGGCGTGAGCAGCGAACGAAAGGAGCCATGACGTCACTATCTGCCGCAGACCTAAGATCATTCATGGACGATAAAGATGAGTAAACCAGTTAGATATAGTAAACTAACGAAATGTTTACAATAAGTGTAAAACACAAGAAATAATGGACATGCTGCTGACTAATATGATTATCATTTACCCTGAGTATTAATTACCTGTTGGGAACATTTAAATATATTAAATCTACTTTAATTTATATGTGGTTCTGAGGCCAGAGACTGAGCCATAGACGGATCACACTTAGCCTGTGTTACCAGGCAAAGGTTAACCCTATACGTTCGTGGTTAACTTCTCTGCACTTAGTGCAATATGCTCCCTGAGAGAGAAAGCTACACCTCTCTAGAACATCGGGAGATTATTTCATTTGTGATTTATGTAAGACAGCTTACTGGAAAATTGGAAGCCCTAGGTTTTCCCTTACAAGTGAATAGGGGACCATTTTGTTTTGTTTTTTATGTTGTATACTCTTTGACAAATGCCTCAAGCTCATATACTATGGAAGATAGATCTATGTTGTACATACGAAATACAATGACATTATGACAAGCCTTAAATGTATTAGTTACAATATAAATGGTCTTAACAACCCAATAAAGAGGAAAAAACTTTTTGGACAACTTAAGAAAATGCAGTGCTCTATAGCATTCATTCAAGAAACGCACTTATCAATGAACGAACACCAGAAACTGAAGAGAGAATGGGTGGGCCAGGTGTATAGTGCGTCCTGTCAAACAGGGAAAAAGAGAGGAGTGGCTATTCTATTTAACAAATCAGTATACTTCACCAAAGAAAAGGAAATTGCAGATGACCAGGGCAGATATGTTATGGTCCTGGGGTCAATAGGAGGATCAATCATAACCTTTCTAAATATATATGCACCAAATGAAGACTGCCCCAATTTCTTTAAAGGTATAGCCTCACTTTTGGCTGGTAATGCCAAAGGAATTATCCTTATGGCCGGTGATTTCAACTGTGTACTAAATCCAAAAGTAGACAAACTGCCTGTAGATTGTGGACCCATTTCAAAAAAATCTAGATCACTGAATGCAATGATAAAAGAATTTGGACTTATAGATGCATGGCGTTTCCACCATCCTAGGCAGAAAGACTTTACCTTTAGGTCTGGGGTCCATGGTAGCTACTCTCGGATAGATTACTTCTGTATTTCCAAGCAAGATATTGACAAAGTTGAATCATGTATCATTGAACCAGCGACCATCTCAGATCATGGACCTCTAACTCTTCAACTTAACCTCAGTACCAATAAAATCTTTAAATATTGGAGGCTCAATGTATCCATGCTGTCTGACTCTCACACACGGGAGAGGATAAGTGAAGAACTGAAGAGTTATTTTGATCTCAACAATAAGGGGGATGTCTCACCATCAATTTTATGGGACGCGGCAAAGGCTGTAATGAGAGGTAAAATTATCTCAATTTCAAGTGCACTAAAGAAACAGCGAAATGAAAAACAGCAGAACCTAGAAAATGAGTTAAAAATACTAGAAAGGAAACATAAACTGAACAGAGATGAAGAAGATTTAAAAGCTCTACTAACCTGCAAACAAAAACTAGATGACCTGTTGACATACAAAGCGGAAGGAGCCCTTAGATTTGCTGGTAGGAATTACTATGAGATGGGAAATAGGGCAAGCAAGCTACTGTCATTCCAGCTCCACAAAATACAGTCAAGTCGGATAGTTCCAAAGATTAAACACCCCAGCACACACATGGAAGTAATGCAAACGCAAGAAATTGCTAATGCATTTGCAGATTACTATACCGACCTCTACAAAGCACAGCAATTGGAAAACAAGAAAGAAAAAATCAACAACTTCTTAGATAACCTTAAACTTTCTAAACTATCCCCAGATGAGGCGGATGAGCTAACCTCCCCTATTACGGAGAAGGAGATAGGGGAAACTATTCAGATGCTTAAGAACAATAAATCACCAGGTACAGATGGGTTTTCAAATGAATTTTATAAACATTTCACTGAACAATTAACACCAGTATTAAGTGTAGTTTATAACTATGCCCTATCTGAGAGAGATCCACCAGGAAGCTGGTCAGAAGCTATTGTCTCGGTAATACATAAAGAAGGTAAAGACCCCACAAGATGTAGTTCCTATAGGCCCATAAGTCTCCTTTGCAACGATTTCAAGATATTGACATCTATACTTAAAAAAAGAATACAGAAACATATAACAAAACTGATACACCCAGACCAGACTGGCTTTATCACTGGTCGACAGGGTGCTAACAACATCAGAAGAACTTTAAATCTGCAAACAGTGGCTGGATTTCGAAAAGAACCATCAATGCTTCTCGGCTTAGATGCCGAGAAGGCATTTGATAGAGTTGATTGGCTGTACCTTGAACTAACATTGAAAGGTATGGGATTCAATAACACATTTATAGAATGGATAAAATGTTTATATAAAAATCCTAAGTCTAGAGTAAGGGTGAATGGTCACTGCTCTCACTTCTTTGACATACAGAGAGGGACACGCCAAGGAGACGTTTTGTCTCCATTACTATTCGCGATTGGCATAGAGCCACTAGCGGAGATGATTAGATCAAACCCTCAGATACAGGGAATAGATGACCAAAAAGGCATTACACACAAGATCTCGCTATTTGCTGATGACATTTTACTTTATATCAAAAACCCTTTAGAATCAATTCCAAACATAATGATGGATTTAAGAAATTACGGCGAACTGTCGGGTTATAAGATAAATGAGACCAAATCAGAAGCCATGATGATAGTGGGAACATGGCCAATACATCTGAATAGTATAGCACCCTTCCATTGGGCTAGAGACGGATTCAGGTATTTAGGAATCATTTTGACTCCCAGCAGCAATCAGTTATATCAAGCAAACTACGAAAAGTTGATTGTACAAATCAAATCAGACATGGCCAGATGGGACATTTTACCTCTCTCCCTAGTGGGAAGAATAGAATCAATTCGAATGAATGTGCTACCTAGACTTATTTTTCTCTTCCAGTCTCTACCTATACCAATACCTGCCACTACCTTTAAAAGGTTAGATAAACTCCTATCCAAATTTATCTGGCAGAGGAAAAAACCTAGAGTAAGGCTTAAAACACTATGTTTGCCAAAGAACAAGGGTGGTCTTGGTCTACCAAACCTAAGAAACTACTACTGGGCAGCTCAATTACGCATACTTGTGCATTGGATACAAAAGGACCTAGACTCAGGATGGGTACAGATTGAGCAAAACTCAATTCCAAAGACCCCTCTCAGATCCATAATATTCCTGGGGAAAGCATACTGGAAAAAAATTAAGATTGGTAACAAATGGATTACAAATACATTAAAGGTATGGGAAAGTGTAAGGAAAATGGGGGGAGGTCCACGATCAATATCTAGGGCCATGCCAATAGCAGACAATACAGAATTCCGGCCAGCTATGGAGGATGGGGGTTTTAAAAAATGGGCGGATTTGGGCCTGGTTACTATCAATCAATTAATGGAAGGAGACTGTTTTAAATCGTTTGCACAGCTACAGCAATGTTTTGATCTACCTTCGAAAGACATGTTTAGATACTTTCAAATAAGACACTATGTAATGACTCACAGTGAGTGGGAAGCAATTAAGAGACCACCAACAAATGTGGAGCGGTACTTTATAAACACAATAGAAAAAAACTTGATGGAAAGAAAGCAGATATCCAATATTTACAACATGTTACAACTAGACGATCCAGGAGACACCACCTATATTAAAGAAAAATGGGAGTTGGAAGCTAATGTGATCATAGAAAATGAAGAATGGGAGGACAGCCATTCAAGCAATCATAAAATCACAAATAGCCCAATGTGGAAGGAGTTTGACTGGAAGGTCAAGGTCAGGTACTTTAGGACTCCTCAAGTTCTCTCCGGATTTGCTGGTGGGTCCTCACCACTATGTTGGAGAGGATGTGGAATGATCGGAGATCATACACATATTTTCTGGGACTGTCCAAGGGTGCAGACATTTTGGATGAATATCAAAAATGAGATTAAAACCATTCTAGATCTTGACTTACCTCTGAATCCATCGTACTATATCTTGGGATGTATACCGAAAGGCACATACTATGGAGATACGTTATATATCTTGAGAGTGATACTGTTAATAGCAAGGAAAATGATAACTATGGCATGGCTACAAAATCAACCACCGACAATCAAACAATGGACCAAGAGACTGAGACAGATGTATACAATGGAAGAAATGACTGCACAATTGCAACTGAAAAAAGATATGTTTATGCAGAGATGGTCACTTGTAACCTTGTACCTGGAGATACATTAGCATGAGCCTGACGCCCTCTCTCTTTTTTTTCTTTTCTTTTTTTGTTGTTCTTTTTTTTCTGTTAAAGTATATATTTTTTTCCTTTTGCTAAATTTATTTTTCTATTTATTTTTTCGTTTCTTATCCTACAAAAAATCATAAAAAAAAATATTGTAAAAATCCCTCCCCACTGGGTTGTTTAAGAGGCGTACTCGGATTATACAGCTTATTTTGATTGCGCTGAATACCTTAAACAAATTGAATAAGAGGGAAGAGCCTGAGTAACAAATGTCATTGACTATGTGAATCAAGTATATTATACTGTATGATTAATGCAATGTGATGTTCAATATGACACAAAATAAAAGAAAGTTCAAAAAAAAAATATATCTCTCTGAGACACTCATACATGTAGACATTAATATCTCCCTCTGAGACATACATACATTCATGTATACATTAATATCTCCCTCTGAGACACACGTTTTTTCTGAAACAAATTTTCTGTCAACAATTTATTGAATGTTGCGTTTATTAAAACACACACACACACACACACACACACACACACACACTTACTGTATACCTGTTCTTATTTGAAAACAAAACTAAAAAACATTTACACACCAAACATAACCCCTGCTAATTTCTTCAGCTTCAGCTTGGAGACAGCAGGCTTGGTCATCACATTTGCAACGATTTTGTCTGTTGGACAATAAACCAATGACATCTTTCCCTCCCTTATTGTAGACCTTATGAAGTCGTATTTAATATCCACATTACACTTACACCTTTGTCTACACACAGGGTTTTTTAGCTAGGGCTATTGTTCCCTGGTTGTCCTCGTTAGCAGCTGTTTTCTTATATACATAGGTATCCATACCTCCCAATAGCTGCTCCAAATAAATACATTTCTGTATTGATTGATTGATTGATTTTTATTGTGGAGTAAAAGACAGCATCCAAGGGATAAAAACATGAGAAAGTGCAAGCACTTATTTCCATCATGGTCCCTGATTTTGGACAGGGACAGACATCATAGTTATAGTATAGTATAGTTAGAGCTAGAGCCTTATACTCAGCTTTGCATGTAGAGAGCAATACTGTAGGTTGTTTCTTGGTTTTCCAAGAGACTGGTGAGCTGTTCTTACCCATGCTCACACAATACCCTGTTGTACTGCGTCTATCGGTGATATCTGCAGCCCAATCTGTCTCACTATATGCCTGTAGGCCCAACTTCTCGCTGTTCTTTCTAAAAGCCGTTTGTCTGCAGTACCACGGAGATAACGCAACACATGCTCTACTGTAATCCACTGCTCATCTGTCGGTTCAGCAAAATGCTGTGATAACTTGCTTACCACAAAACATAAATCCAGACGTGTACAGGTAGTCAAATAAATAAGGCTGGGGAGCTCCAGTAGCTCACCACGTACCGCGAGTGCTATTTCAGCGCCGTGGACAACCGTGCTCGTCACGGATCTGGGGCTGAGCGAGTTCGAATCCCGGACTGCAGCCGTGCCTTTCCCAGAGTGTCTTCCCCCCCATCTGAACCCTTTCAGCCTGCTTCTGTCGGTCGAACTTGACCAAGTATAAATGCGATAAACGTATAAAAGAGCCAGGGAAATGGCCAAAGTTTAAAAAAAATAAAATAAATAAGGCTGCTGAGAGCCTCTCTGTACTTCTTCACATCTGCCATTTTAGGCGCATCTACAGTGTAGTCTAACTTTTAGTCACATGGTGTTTCTCTAACCCTACACTCCTGCATGTCAAAACTTTCCTGTTATGGTTAGGTGTCTTTTCTAGAACCCAGGAGCAGGACACAGGCACAGGAGAATAGAGCGGTTTAGAATGATGAGTATGGGAAGCAAGGTCCAGGGTGGTGAGAGGAGCTCAGAGACAAGAGTCAAGGAGTTCGGCGATTTGCGAATCTGATTGGCCACTTGCCCATTTCCGCGTCGAACAGCCTGCAAAGCACCTGGCGTTCTATCGCCATGCTCTAAGACAAACTCTAACCTTAACCAACTTCGAAAGAGTGCCTAAGCTTAACCGTCGAAAGAATCTATCGCCATGCTCTAAGACAAACTCTAACCTTAACCAACTTCGAAAGAGCGCCTAAGCTTAACCAGTGTAGACACTTGCGGTCCCACGATTGGACCAGAAATGAATCGCCGAACTCCGTTGTAGAAAGCATACAAGCGTCCCGGCGACCATTTGCTGCATGTCCTCCCTACCTCTCCTCCCGTTCTCCCTCTCTCCTCTCTCGGTCCTGCATGGCCAGAAAAAGCTGAAAAAAATGCTAATAAAGATCATTTAAAGTGTTTCCAGAAGTAGGCTATACAGTAATTGCGCAAAATCTGATGCTCCTTCATATAACACATTTTTTTAATGGTTATTGAATGTTACATTTGGACTTGCATTTCATGCAACTGAAAGGAATTTCATGCAACTGAAATGACAAGCTGTTCAAAATAAACTCGTAGCCTATGTCTGCATTTTGAATGAGGGAGGGGTGAGGCCGGGGGTTGGGGTTGGCCCACCAAGTCATTTGAATCCTAGAAAGTGGACCGGGCAGAACATTTATTGGGAACCCCTGCAATAGATACATGATATGAAGCTAAATTCTACTATATATCACCCAGTAGATAAATTATATGAAACTAAATTCTACTATATATCATCCAGTAGATAAATTATATGAAACTAAATTCTACTATATCAGTTTAACCTGTAGCCTGGCAGTGAAACTAGTAGAAACGTTAGTGGATTTCATTAAAGGGACATTCCACCATAGGTTTTCATATTTAAAGGGAGATTCCACCATGGGTTTTCATATTTAAAGGGAGAAAGCACTTTGAACTGCAACCTCTGTATGAAAAGTGCTATACAAATAAAGTTTATTATTATTATTGCACCATGGGTTTTCATATTTAAAGCTGCTGTGGGTTGCAAAGCTGCTGTATGTTGCAACTAGGAGGGTGATCTGTGATCCTGGTGAAATGCAAACAAATACATCCACTATACAGAGAAATTATAAAAGAAAATGAAACATGCCTTTTTTATGCCTTATTTGTGCCTTATTGATGCTTTATTTATGCCTTATTGATGCCTTATTGTTTCCTTATTGGTGCCTTATTGATGCATTATTGTTGCCTTATTGATGCCTTATTGATGTATTATTGATGCCTTATTGTTTCCTTATTGGTGTCTTATTGATGCCTTATTATTTCCTTATTGGTGGCTTATTGATCCCTTATCGTTTCCTTATTGGTGGCTTATTGTTGCTGCTCTAACAATGTAGCCAATGAGGTCCTGGCCTTTCCCTGACAACTTCCCTGTCTCTCTCTCTCTCTCTCTCTCTCTCTCTCTCTCTCTCTCTCTCTCTCTCTCTCTCTCTCTCTCTCTCTCTCTCTCTCTCTCTCTCTCTCTCTCTCTCTCTCTCTCTCTCTCTCTCTCTCTCTCTCTCTCTCTCTCTCTCTCCAGGACTCTGACCTAGTGTTGACCTTTAACCTCTCCATGCATCGGTCGTGGTGGATGGAACACGGTCCAGGCTGCAGGGTCACTCCCATCAGCCCTCCCCCATCCTGGGCCCCAGAGGACCACAGATACATCTCAGTGTCTGGCTGTCTACTGGACTATCAGTTCATAGAGGTGGCTCATTCAGCCCTGCAGATACTACTGGCTGTAAGTACACACTAATTACTACATACTACTGGCTGTAAGTACACACTAATTACTACATACTACTGGCTGTAAGTACACACTAATTACTACATACTACTGGCTGTAATTACACACTAACTATTACATACTACTACTGGCTGTAAGTACACACTAACTATTAAATACTACTGGCTGTAAGTACACACTAATTACTACATACTACTGGCTGTAAGTACACACTAACTATTAAATACTACTGGCTGTAAGTACACACTAATTACTACATACTACTGGCTGTAAGTACACACTAATTACTACATACTACTGGCTGTAAGCACATACTAATTACTACATACTACTGGCTGTAAGTACACACTAATTACTACATACTACTGGCTGTAAGTACACACTAATTATTACATACTACTCACCGAAATGAGATCATATCAGTGTCCTAGTTATGCAGATTGATGCTGACATCCTGGTGAATCATGGCTAAATTAAAGGGGAACTATTTTACTATTTCTTTCACTATTGGGGCACTTTTACACAATTCCTGTGAGTTTATGGAACACCTCTGTAATTTTTTATTTTTTTAATTCATTGTTTTGTATTTCTAATCAAGTCCTCAAAAACAGCATTTTTCTACCTCAAGATCTCGAGCCGTTTTGAGCCTGGGCCCGTTTGAGTTTCGCCCGCAGCAGATTATCACGATAGATTATGCTGCGTTGTGTTCTTGTGTGGTGTCAGTAACCAGGCAGGAGTCAGCACTGCATCTCAGGCTCTTTATTGGCCCTGTTAAAACCAGATACAACCAGGATTAATGTCTTGTCTTATCTTGGCCACAAGATGGCGCCCTCGGTTCACAGACTCTCTTAATACACCCAGAGAGACTCCATTTTAAATCACATTGAAATAGCACATGGAATGAAACAGTACAATAACTCAATACAAAATAACCAATATGAGTCACTCATTCACCTGTTAAAACAGATACATTAAAATAATACAAAACCACTAATAAGATTTACTCATTACCTGTTAAAACCAGATACAACAGGGTTAATGTCTTGTCTTATCTTGGCCAGAAGATGGCGCCCTCGGTTCACAGGCTCTAATGGGAAAATATATAGTGTTGATTGATTGATTGAAAACTTTATTAACAGATTGCAGAATGGGTACAATACAGTACAGCTCAATACACACAATTGTTAAGGGGATGCAGACCAGAGAAAGACTTTCGTCTTGTTTACATCAGGGTCCCCCATTTTCAATTCATCAGTGTCAGGTTGAGGCCTACCCAAATGTGTCACACAGCAAGAGACACTTCTAACTAGCTCCACAGAAAGTGCACAACTGCTCCTCTTTAACATAGATAGTTATTATATACAATCCGGTTCATTGCCCGGCAACTTATCCATACATTTACACCATCATGACGTTCTTTTAACCCAAAGATATGTTTAGAACCACAGAGCAGCTCTTACCTCTTAAAACACCCAGAGAGACTGGCGCGCAGAGGGACGCAAGAGGAAATACGTCACTTCGGCAGGAAGTGACGATTTCAAAATAAAAGACTTTTGATAATAAAATAATAATAATAATAAACAAATTAAAATACCACGTGAGGGAAGGACTATTCATTGAATACATAACAGTATATTACACATATATACCTGCTACACGTTCAGCATCCACACCAAAACAAAGGTACGAGGTTCTAACAAAACAATGAAAAGGGGTGTTTTGGCGAAATTCACAAGAGGAACATATTAACCTGTTACATTCACGCCCCCCGAATTTCACCAAAATCACCCAGCACCAAAGCTGCACTTCAACACTAAGGACGCGCGTAAGACACTGCTCAATTCTGCCCCTCTGGATCAGTCAACATCCTGTTAGCAGGGCAAGAGAGAAATAAAAAGAGAAAAAAATAAATAGATAGTCTACCACTGACCCAAACTGGCACAAGAGACAAAGGACCTAGTCCCCCAGTCGACTCAAAAGTCACCCCCCATAAGAGGTTCAGAGAATAAAAAAGATTGATCAAGTCTCAGAATTCCCTTAGACCAGCACGACGCCTGATACGCCACACCATTCTTGGCACTTATTAAAGAAATGATAGACACCTACTAAGAAAAAAAACTAACCGGGTCTCTAGTGCTCCAGGCTCTAGCTCCATCCCTCACACTCGTCTCTGAGCTATCACTCCTGTAATAGGAGGTCTCTAGCATCTGAGTGTATCAAGAAGAAACAGAAATCCCCCACTAACACCCACTGGCTTTAAAAAAAAATGTACTGGGTCTCTAGGCCCTGGTCTCTAGCTCCACCCCTCACTCATCTCTGAGCTATCACCCCTGTATATAGGAGATCTCTAGCATCCGAGTATAGATAAGAACTAGAAATCAATTACCAACACCCACTACCCTAAAAAATAAATCCTGCATCACAAATTAACCTGCATTCTCACCGTCACCTAAATCAAATCAAATCAAATTTATTTATAAGGCCCGACAACACACGTTAATGTCCCCATGGGCCGTACAGGTCTTCTTTAAACAAGTCAAGAAGAAAACATAACAATAAGTCAAGAACAGAACAAGAACACCATAAGGTCCAAACATTTTTAGATGAATGCAAATAAATGAAAGAATGCAAGCACTCCCAGACATACCCCACGCGAAGGTAAGGAAAAACTCACTAAAACCTAACAATAGGGAAAAAAGCTCCACAGGCAGTGTGGAGGAGAGAAACCTTAGAAGGGCCATTCAAGGGGGGATCTCCCTTCTTAGATGTTGGTGATAGTAGTGTTGCAGACGGACAGTTGGTAAGCATGCACTCATGTGTGTAGTGAAACACAGATGAGTGCATGCAATAGCAACTGAACATTTTGAAAGATTAAAGATAGAGCTAATAGCGATAGCAACTGAACATTTTGAAAGATTAAAGATAGAGCTGATAGCGGATCTATTTGAGGCACAGGGGCGGCGCAAAGAGGGTTACGTCCTCCCCGTCTTATTCACGGGACATTCAACACTCCGGTCATTGCTCAGGGACAGCCGGAGACAGGGAGATAGGGGGCGGCGCAGAGAGGGTCGCGAACTCCCCGACATCATCGCGGGACGTCCGGCACTCCGGTCACCACTACGAGACCTCCGGAGACAGGGGGGCACGCAGAGGGGGTCGCAACCTCCCGGCCTTCATCACGGGACGTCCGACACTCCGGTCAGCACTCCAGGACAGCAAGTCATAGGGGGACAGGGAGACGGGACAGGCGTTAGACAGCTCATGTGATTGTAGTGGGCGGACATAGCAATAGATACAAGTGGTAAGCATATAGAGTAGATATATGAAGTAAGCATATTATGTGAATAGAATAGAAGTACTTAACCCAGCAATGAAACCGCATTGACTGTTAATCTGTTAGCAGTCTGTTAATACTGTTAATCAGTTGACAGGACCACGGACAGACGACGGTGAATAACTGATCCAAGGCCTCGGAGGTGCATGTAGAGCAGTCACTACAATCTTGGCCAAGACCCCGAGGCATCCATCACCTTAGTCAGCGCCAGGAGACGGGCACTCAGAGAGATGGGGGAGGGAAGGGGGGGGGGGGGGAGGGGGGGGGGAAGAGTTAGAGAGTTCCCATGTTTGTGGTGCTGCAAAAGAGCAGACATGTAGTACCCTGTAGTGCCATGTAGTACCATGTAGTACCCTGTAGTGCCATGTAGTACCCTGTAGTACCCTGTAGTACCCTGTAGTACCATGTAGTACCCTGTAGTGCCCTGTAGTACCATGTAGTACCATGTAGTACCCTGTAGTGCCATGTAGTGCCATGTAGTACCATGTAGAGCCATGTAGTACCCTGTAGTGCCATGTAGTACCATGTAGTACTCTGTAGTACCATGTAGTACCCTGTACCCTAATTAAACTAAACAGATTAATCTAAAGGTCAGTCCCCGACCAGGTGAGATCAGGGTAGGTTGAAGGAGAGAGAGAAAAGATGAGTCTTAAGCAGGGATTTAAAAGCTTCGACAGAGCAGGCGCCCCTGATGACGGCAGGTAATTTGTTCCACAGGTAGGGAGCGCGGTAGACAAAGGCTCTGTGGCCGGCGGATTTCTTTTTAACCCTAGGGATCGATAGAAGCCCCACATTTTGTGAGCGCAGAGCACGAGCGGGCGAGTATCGGGAGATGAGATCGGATAGATCGAGCGGTGCAAGCCCATTTAAAATTTTGTAGGTGAGGAGTAGCACTTTAAAGTCAGATCGGGCTTGGATAGGAAGCCAGTGTAGGGCGGACAAAACTGATGTGATGTGATACAATTTTCTAGTTCTAGTTAGTATCCGTGCAGCCGCATTTTGCACGAGTTGAAGATTTTTGATGCTTGAATTAGGTAGGCCTGAAAAAAGTGCATTACAGTAGTCCAGACGTGATGAGACAAAAGCATGAATCAGGGTTTCAGCATCAGCCAGAGTTAAAATGGGGCGAATTTTTGCGATATTACGAAGATGGAAGAATGCAATTTTGGTGACATTTTTTATATGTGCATTAAATGAGAGGGAGGAATCAAAAATGACTCAGAGGTTTTTTATGGTGGAGCTCTGGGATACATGACAGGTATCAAAGTTGAGGGAGATGTCCTGAAACAGGCCTCTGTGGTTTGGGGGGCCAACAATTAACATCTCAGTTTTATCTGCATTAAGGAGTAGAAAGTTTTGCGACATCCATTTTTTGACGGCAAGCAAGCAGGCCTCAAGGTTTTGTAGTTAGGAGGAATCATTTGGCTTAATAGGTATATATAATTGGGTGTCATCAGCGTAAAAATGAAAGTTTATGCCAAATTTGCGTATGATATCGCCGAGGGGTAGCATGTAAATCGAAAATAGCAAAGGGCCCAGGACAGAGCCTTGTGGGACACCACATTGCACTGGGAGGGTCTCAGATGTTAAATCATTATAGACCACGCAGTGTGTTCTATCAGTTAAATAGGATTTAAACCAAGCTAGTGCGAGACCCCGAATGCCAACATGATTCTCAAGCCGACCTAGAAGAATCGAGTGATCGATAGTGTCAAAGGCTGCACTGAGATCAAGCAATAAGAGCACAGAAGTGAGGTTTGAGTCAAGAGAGAGCAGTAAGTCGTTTGTGACTTTGGTAACCGCCGTTTCGGTGGAGTGTAAGGCTCTAAAGCCAGATTGAAATGATTCATTAAGATTATTGTTTGATAAATGGTCAGTAAGTTGCATTGCGACGATCCGTTCTAACACTTTGGATAGGAATGGAAGATTGGAGATAGGTCTGTAATTTTTCAAGATTAGAGGGTCGAGGTTCGGTTTTTTAAGTAGTGGTTTAATGACGGCTGATTTAAAGGCCAGGGGCACCATGCCAGTAGACAAGGAGGTGTTGAAGATATTGAGTAGGGCAGGGCCTAGAGTTGGGAAGAGTTTTTTGATTAGAGTTGCTGGGAGAGGGTCAAACAGACAGGTTGAGGGTTTAGCCGCGCCAACCAGTTTAGAGAGGGCACTAAGTGAGACGTTTTCAAGGCAGCATAGCGTATGACTGGAATCAAAGTCAGGGGGAATGCCCGTCAGAGGTTGGGAGGGACTCTGATTGTTGAGTAAAGCAACAATTTCATCTCTAATGAGGTCAATTTTCTTGGTAAAAAATTTCATGAATTCGTTAGCCGAGAACGCATGGTTTAGGGCACTTGGTTGTTTCTGCGTAAGTTTTGCAACTGTGTCAAACAGAAACTTTGAGTTGTTTTTGTTTTCATTTATGAGCCTTGAAAAATATGAGGTTTTGGCAAGTGAGAGTGCCTTTTTGTAGTTACGTAAACTATCATTCCAGGCGAGGCGGAATACTTCGAGTTTGGTCGAACGCCATTTATGTTCAAGTTTGCGACAAGCCTTTTTAAAGGAGCGCGTTTCCTCCGTAAACCAGGGAGTTAGTTTTTGCGGAGCACGTTTAATTTTAGGTTTAAGGGGAGCGACAATGTCGAGAGTGCTACGAAGGGCGGCATTAAGTTTGTCTGTAAAGAGATCAAGGGGGCCAGAGTAAGAGAGGAAGGGAGAGAGGGTGTCTGGTAGGCAGTTAACTAGAATTGGGACAGTTGAGGCGTTAATACGACGGCTCATGTAGGATTCTACACTGTCTGGGCGAGAAGTATGTCCCACCCTCTGCCATGCTCCTAACCCTCACAGACTAAAGTAGAAAAAAAAACTGGAATACTCAATACTGTAGTAGCAAAAAAAACTTGAATGAATGAAATAATTATATTGCAATAATGGATTGACCAAACAGATCAATAACATTCACATTATATACAATGACAATAACTCAATTTCTTACACATTCAATGGTAACATTATTTACATGACTTTTTTCTTTCTTTTTCTACTATTCCAATTGTCCTTGTCCATGTCAGCCCAATCAGTGAACTGTACACTAAACTGTTCATCAGCCCACTGGCTTACCTGGGCGCGGTCCATGGAACCACCTGAACTTTTTTTCTCCTTTCTTCAGTTGTCAACCTTTTCTCCTTTTTTTTTTTTTTTTTTTGATCAAATATTTTTATTTTCTTTTCTTTTTTCCAACATCACAATACAACAACAACTGTTGTGAAGGATCAGATTAAACCGAATATATATATTTATTTATATATATATATTTAATTGTATTTGTATATCGTTTGATATCCCCTGTATATTCCTTGTACAATATGCACTGAATATCCCTTTAGTCTACTAAACAGCCCATAATAGTTTCATTCTACCATTGGACGAGAACCTGGCGCCAGGTTGCCATACCCCTAGGTCCAAGTTCAATCGTGCCGCCCAACATGTCGTGGCAAGCCCCGGTTCCGCGCAGGAATATGTCGGGCGAAATACGAATGGTACTATTTGTTCATAGCGCATATATATATGGCGCAAGTAAAGTAGAACTTTCTTTTAGTCCAGTTCTTTACCCTCCAACAGAGTGACAGACGCGAAGCCCCCCCACGACGCACGTGTGGTGTAGTAAGGCCTACTTGGCCCCAGAATAGGCATTGAGATATCGTGTAGATTAATAGTTGAATAGTCATAGTTTGGCACTATACCGTCGAGTTGGACGTATTCTATTAAGCTAATAATAGTCTATTTATGTATGGTGCATCGTTCGGTTAGAGTTCTAAAGTTATCAGTACCCCCATCGTTCCTGACGTTATCTGGACGCTTAACCAGGCTGAGCAGACCCCTAGTGGTGCTTGCATCCGAGGAGCTCCGGGCCAGGGCGACCGGACCTGTATATTGGATTACTCTACCCGGACGACGGCGAGCCTTCCACGGCTTGGATTATGCTTTGGGTGCTTTGATTATTCCATGGATAAAGGCCAACACTGCGGAGTGTTGGAACTACCCCCCGGAGAGGACTCCAGGTGAGACGGCGCTCTACACCAGTGAGGTCGCCTCACGTCTCTCCGTTGTGGACCGGCAGCCACCGTCCACAGAGGGTCCAGCTGTATTCGTCTGCGGACCGAGGTTCTGTGGGCACCGTGTTCAAGACTTTGAATTCTCCCAAGACACCGTCGGCCAGATGGGATACCGCCAGCGGCTTCTCTAACCCCCCCCTCCTACTGTCTTACAACCAGCGGGACTCCCCCCCCCGCCCTTAGTGTATCCAGCTATAATCATTTAAGTACCATCGCTATCGTTTCCTAAATATTCCAGGTTGTATACTTACTCCCTGCGTAACCAGAGATTGGACATTCAATGTTGATTTACCTACGAATACTCATTTGCCATAAAAGTGCATATTTCATATTTCAAATCATAAATGTAATTAAGTGAATGTTGTATATACCTTTTGCTATATTAAACCTTCGATTTGGTACATTTGTGTGGATTCGTTTCATCAGGTGGGAAAGTGTTCATCATACTTATATCATGTACTGGATGGCCAGAAGTTAAAGTACAAGAGGTAGTGGTATTAAATATCATATCTAACAATACAGTCAGGGAATTGTACCCCTCAGTTACAATTGGTCCTTCGAGCCGGAGGGTAACTAGTGTAATATTAATATAGTGTTATTAATATTGAAATGGCCTATGATGAACACTCCACGAAACGATCCTCCTAACCTAGAACGCCCGCGGCGCAGACGACAGACACCTCAGTACTTAGAGGCTTACACTGTCAGTCAACTACCTAGCCTTCGACAAACGGTAAACGCGGTAAAAGTAGAAAGTAAAATTATGTCTGACCTTAACGAGCAGGTTTCCCCGACCACAGAGGCCCTAGTAGGTCCTAATGTAACTGACCAAGCTCACGGTGGGGACCAGGAGGGAATTGACATGCCTTTACCCCCCGCCACTACCCAAGAAGTAGTCCCCGACCAGCCCCGGGAGGAAGAAGACCCTACAGAGAGAGAACTCTACACGGAAGAAGAGGAGGAGAGCGCCGAGGAAATAGAGCTCCAGGACTCCCCAACGAGTTCCCCCAGGAGCGGCTCACGCAGGAGCGGCTCACCTCCACAACCGCCTTCCCCCAGCGAAGCGGAGAGGATGCTACAACAGGCGTTCCTCGTCAGCCTGACAGCCTCTACCGAACGCGAACGTCTCCAAGCACAGGCGCTTAGCGAGCGCGAACGTCTCCAAGCACAGGCGCTTAGCGAGCGCGAACAACTCCAAGCGCAACAACGGAGCGAAGAAGAGCGCACACGCCTGGCGATGAGACGCCTCCAGACAGAACAGAATATGGCAAGAGACCGGGCCGACGCCCAGCGCGCCGCTGCCGGTGCCCAAAGAGAAGCAGATCTCACCAAGCGCGAAGTCGAGCGCGACAAGTTACAAGCGCAGCTAATGGAGCAGCTGATCCGCAAGACAACACCCTCTCCCTCCGCCAGGGGTTCAAGGAACTCGTCGAGACAACAGTCAAGGGCAGCGTCTCCTCAACGAGCAAGCGACCCTGAACTTGACCAACAGACCGAGCCTAGACCCCCCGCAGACCCCCTTCCCAGACCGGTCCCAGTGAGACCCAGCTACAAGGAAGGAGCGGCATACACTGCGGAGAAGTTAAATAAACGATTACAGGACCTGGAAGATCTGATAGAGGAAGAAGAGGGAGAGGAGGAGAACCAAGCCCGACGACAGCACAGTACTCCACCGGACCAGGAGGTCCCATACAGTCCAGGCTATACCCCCGCGGCGCTGCGCTACAGACCCCCGACTCTATTCACGGGTGAGCACGACGCACGACCAGCCCCGAGGAATAGCACCTGGACCAGCGGGCCATGGTACCCTGTCAGTACCAGCCCACAGCGAGGCGCAAGAGGGGACTCGCCCAGGAGGTCTCTCCCCCAACGCTCGCCGATGTATCAGCCATCCACGGCGTCATACATTGCCACGCCGTCATTCCCAGACTTCGCCTTTGAGAGTCGAGCACAGTACACGGAGCTCCGGATGTGCTTAGAGACAATGATGGTGGATGTCGCTGATGAACGCCACAAGTATGCAATATTACTGAAGCACCTGAAAGTACCGCGAGCGCACAATATAGCGCTAGCCTATGCCACCTCTTCGACACCATACACAGCGGCCCTAGCGGCGCTGGACCAGAGATATGGACGTATATGGGATTACGTAATCCAAGAGATAAGGCATATTGATCGCCTACCCCCAGCCACAGACAATCGCTCACTAGACGACCTGTCAATCAAAGTGCAGTCCCTGGTAGGGATGCTGGGAGCGCAACGGGAAAAGGGCATGCATGAGCTATACGCCAACTCTAACGTCGAGAGGATTTTGGAGAAGCTGCCACCCGCAAGACAGGAGCGCTTTAGGCGGCAGAGAGATTACCGGGATCCCAACGGCCCCGAGCCATCCCTCCTTGATCTAGCCGACTTCCTGGCGAGAGAAGTCAGCAGCTTACGACTAGATACATTTGGGCGGAGCACGCCAAGCTCCAGAGAGGGACCCAGGAGAATAAATGATGGAAGAAGATCGGTGACTGTCATGCACCAATCAGAGTCAGTACCGAGCAGTAAGAGTCACAGCACCCCCTCGAGAAAAGAGAAGTGGAAGATAGCGTGTCCCTACTGTGAGAAAGAACACTGGCTGTCACAATGTGACCTATTCACAAAGATGAATGCAGAAGAAGTGAGTCAATGGATAAAGTCCAACCGGCGCTGTTATCGATGTGCGCGGCCCCACATGGCAGCCGAATGCCGCCTAAAGAAAAGGTGCAGCCGGTGCGATGGAGCCCATCTAGATATACTACACGATAGTAACAGAAGACAGCCTCCACCTGCACCACGGAGCGGCACCAAGGCAAGTGTCATGTACATTGACCCCGCCAGCAGCAGCGGCGCCCAAGTGCTCTTAAAGGTAGTCGGTGTGACATTGAGCTACCAAGATAAAGTCATGGACACTTACGCCGTCCTTGATGACGGGTCAGAGAAGACCCTTCTGCTCGCCTCCGCTGCGGCCCAGTTGGGACTGCGGGGGAGCAAGAACGAAATGACGATTCGGACAATAAGAAGAGATTTAAAGACGATAAAGGGCGAGAATGTCTCCTTCACCATCGCAGCAAACGAGCAGCCAGAGCGACGGTACAAGATTACAAATGCTTTCACCAGCCAAGAAATAGGACTATCGCAGTACACCTACCCTGTCACCAAGTTGATGGATAAATATGTGCACCTGCGCCAATTACCTATCCCGCTCATAGACGGCGCTACCCCGACCCTGCTGATAGGCTCCGACCATGCAGAACTCATAGTCCCGATTGACCGGGTCCATACAGGCCCCCGAGGCTGTCCTGCAGCAGTCGAGACCCGCCTAGGGTGGACCCTACAAGGCCCCCTCGCTAAATCTCTCAACCGAACAGCAGCCACTAGCTGCCTCCACTCCAGAACGACAGAAGAAGACACCACTCTCCTGCAGCATGTCGAGAGGCTATGGACCCTAGAGACAATGCCCTTTAAGAACGAAAAGAAAGATATTCGTTCTAAAGAAGACATTTACGCCATCAACCTACTCGAGCAGGGGACAAAGAGAGTCACAGTCGGCGGAGTGATGAGATACGCAACTCCACTCCTGAGGCGAGAGGGAATGCCCACCTTTCACGCAAAGAAAG
This sequence comes from Notolepis coatsorum, assembly GCF_963971535.1. Lineage (NCBI taxonomy): Eukaryota > Metazoa > Chordata > Actinopteri > Aulopiformes > Paralepididae > Notolepis > Notolepis coatsorum. The sequence continues at coordinate 98,794,828 of NC_140169.1, read as the reverse complement.
ACACCACGGAGCGCTATCTATTGAACACGGAGCGGCGCCTAGCCAAAGACCCCGCTCAAGAGAGTGTGTACCGCGCTGAGATTGAGAAGCTAATCACAGCAGGACACGTAACAAAGATTGACATTAAAGAGGCCGATCAGACGACCGAATCATGGTACGTGCCGCATCACAAGGTCCATCACAACGGCAAGGATCGCATTGTGTTTAACTGCAGCTACCAGATCGGATCCCAAAATCTGAATAAAGAGCTCTTGCCCGGCCCCACACTCGGCCCCTCCCTACTAGGCGTGTTACTGCGCTTCCGCCAGGACAAGGTGGCTATCAGCGGGGATATCAAAGGGATGTTCTTGCAGGTGAGACTAGTAGAGGAGGACAAGCCTCTGCTGCGGTTCCTATGGAGAGAGAGGATCGGAGATGAGAACCCAGCCATCTACCAGTGGGAAGTACTCCCCTTCGGAACCACATGCAGCCCGTGCTGTGCTACATTTGCACTACAGAAACACGTCACAGAGGACCCAGCAGCAGATGAAGAGGTCCAACACAGTGTGAAGAACAGTTTCTACGTGGACAACTGTTTACAAAGCGTTTCGACTCAAGAAGAAGCCGAGGCTCTCCTAATCAAGTTACGCGCCTCCCTGATCAAAGGCGGCTTTGATCTCAGGCAGTGGGCCAGCAGTGACCCGCAAGTATTGCGCAGCCTCTCCTCCGCGGACAAGGCTGCCAGCAGCGAGACCTGGATGGCGACAATCCCAGGAGAAGCCCAAGAAATGACACTAGGACTAGTCTGGCGCTTCAAAACAGACTCGCTCCACTATAGACACAAACCCTTGGCTCCAGAGCAGGGAAGGTCGGCGGCGATACCGACCACCAGACGGAGTGTGTACAGAACACTCGCCAGACAATATGACCCGTTGGGATGTATTCTACCTTACACCACCAGGGCAAAGATGATTGTACGAGCACTATGGGACAAGGACCAGGGCTGGGACGACCCAATACCCGCACACCTTGCCTCAACATGGAGAGAGTGGGAGACGGAACTCCGCTCACTCCCAGGCGTCAATATACGCCGCAGCTACTTCCCATCCACAGTGAGGCCAGAGACATGCGAGATTGATCTACACGTCTTCAGCGACGCCTCCGAAGTAGCCTACGGATCGGTGGCCTACTTGCGTGCCCAAGAGAAGGGAGGAAAGATACACACTGCTTTCATCCTGGCCCGCTCAAGAATAGCCCCACGTAAGCAACAATCTATCCCACGTCTAGAGCTCTCCGCAGCCCTCGCAGGAGCGCATCTAGCCACGTTAATCCAACGTGAACTCACCATTCCGGTGCACAGAACAATCTTGTGGTCAGATTCCACGACAGTACTCACATGGATCAAGTCTGATTCATGCAGATACAAAGTCTTCGTGGGAGTCAGAGTCACCGAGATTCAAGAGTTAACAGAAGAAGCGAGCTGGCGGTATGTGGACACCAAACACAACCCAGCTGACGTCATCACCCGGGGAATGTCTCTGGATGACCTAACCCGTCGCAACATCTACAGTGACGGACCAGAATTCCTCAAGCTCCCGGAAGGAGATTGGCCTACGCCCACCCCGCGGGAAGCAAGTAACGAGGAGGCTGAGAACAAGAAACCTATGTTCTGTGGACTGAGCACTGTCGTCTCCACAGACCCCAACATAGATGACTGCATTACCCTAGAGAGTGCGCAGCAAAGAACATTCCTGCGGCACCACCCAGAGATTCAGTCCACCACTGACATGTCAGCAGCTGACTACGAAGAAGCAGAACTTCTTCTACTACAACGAGCCCAGAGAGACTCGTTCCCCGATGAGCTAGACTGTCTACAGGGAGGAAACCCCGTCCCATCAGACAGCAGACTGATTCACCTGGCACCAGAGAGTGACGCCCATAATCTCATCAGAGTGAGTGGTCGCCTGCGGAGAGCCCCCGATCTACCAGATGACATTAAGTACCCGATCGTCTTGAACAGCCGACACAAGGTCACAGAGCTGATCATAAAGAAATACGTCTCCAGTGATGTAGCAGATGTCGACCCAGTCACCCCCAACACACTCCTAATGGGGCGGCTGGACCCCGCGCTACCCCAGACAATGTACAGGCCTGAAGAAGCGAACGGCCGAAGAATGTGGAGGTACAGCCAAGTACTAGCTGACAAGTTTTGGAGCAGCTTCCTACTTCACTACCTACCGTCTCTACAGACCCGCCAGAAGTGGGTAAAAGAGAGAGACAATTTGACAGAAGGAACAGTCGTCATGATTATTGACCAGTCACTACCCAGAGCTATGTGGCCGGCTGGCCGCGTAAGCAAAGTGATCACCGGTGCCGATGGCAAGGTCCGAGCAGCTGAAGTACTCGTCCAAGGGCGCACTTACACACGTCCCGTGGCGAGGCTCATAGAACTGCCCCGACTCCCAGATACTATCGATGATGACCATGACCCCATGACTTTGTGAGTTGACTGACCCTTACAGCGGACCTTGAGTGGTAGACAGTGCGGTTAATCTGTCTCTGCTTAGCTAATTAGGTGGGACTAATTAGGGGGCGGCTGTTGTGAAGGATCAGATTAAACCGAATATATATATTTATTTATATATATTTAATTGTATTTGTATATCGTTTGATATCCCCTGTATATTCCTTGTACAATATGCACTGAATATCCCTTTAGTCTACTAAACAGCCCATAATAGTTTCATTCTACCATTGGATGAGAACCTGGCGCCAGGTTGCCATACCCCTAGGTCCAAGTTCAATCGTGCCGCCCAACATGTCGTGGCAAGCCCCGGTTCCGCGCAGGAATATGTCGGGCGAAATACGAATGGTACTATTTGTTCATAGCGCATATATATATGGCGCAAGTAAAGTAAAAAAAAAAAAAACTAAAAAACTTTCTTTTAGTCCAGTTCTTTACCCTCCAACAGAGTGACAGACGCGAAGCCCCCCCACGACGCACGTGTGGTGTAGTAAGGCCTACTTGGCACCAGAATAGGCATTAAGATATCGTGTAGATTAATAGTTGAATAGTCATAGTTTGGCACTATACCGTCGAGTTGGACGTATTCTATTAAGCTAATAATAGTCTATTTATGTATGGTGCATCGTTCGGTTAGAGTTCTAAAGTTATCAGTACCCCCATCGTTCCTGACGTTATCTGGACGCTTAACCAGGCTGAGCAGACCCCTAGTGGTGCTTGCATCCGAGGAGCTCCGGGCCAGGGCGACCGGACCTGTATATTGGATTACTCTACCCGGACGACGGCGAGCCTTCCACGGCTTGGATTATGCTTTGGGTGCTTTGATTATTCCATGGATAAAGGCCAACACTGCGGAGTGTTGGAACTACCCCCCGGAGAGGACTCCAGGTGAGACGGCGCTCTACACCAGTGAGGTCGCCTCACGTCTCTCCGTTGTGGACCGGCAGCCACCGTCCACAGAGGGTCCAGCTGTATTCGTCTGCGGACCGAGGTTCTGTGGGCACCGTGTTCAAGACTTTGAATTCTCCCAAGACACCGTCGGCCAGATGGGATACCGCCAGCGGCTTCTCTAACCCCCCCCTCCTACTGTCTTACAACCAGTGGGACTCCCCCCCCCCCCTTAGTGTATCCAGCTATAATCATTTAAGTACCATCGCTATCGTTTCCTAAATATTCCAGGTTGTATACTTACTCCCTGCGTAACCAGAGATTGGACATTCAATGTTGATTTACCTACGAATACTCATTTGCCATAAAAGTGCATATTTCATATTTCAAATCATAAATGTAATTAAGTGAATGTTGTATATACCTTTTGCTATATTAAACCTTCGATTTGGTACATTTGTGTGGATTCGTTTCATCAGGTGGGAAAGTGTTCATCATACTTATATCATGTACTGGATGGCCAGAAGTTAAAGTACAAGAGGTAGTGGTATTAAATATCATATCTAACAATACAGTCAGGGAATTGTACCCCTCAGTTACAACAACAATACATAAAAAGACTTCCCAAGACAGTAACTCAACACCACATGACAAGACAACAACTGATACAACTATACAGTGATCATCCTAACATGGACACTCGCTCGTTCTCCCCCCCCCCCCCTCCCCCCGCTCACCCCAGGACCTCAACATGAGTTACACTCATAATACATCACAATACATCACTCAGCAAAAAAAACAAAAATCAAAACAAACATTTCCAAACTTATATGCGTTCCCTCAACTTTGCCACTGTAGCCAACCAAATTACGATATCAGATTCCCTAACCCCTATAACACGTGCCGTGGATATCTCCAAATAGATCACGTCAAGATAGGTGAGAAACCATACCTTTGGACAGAGTCTATCTGGATGAAACCAACGTGAGGCAATCAATTTTTTTGCGGCTGTGAGGCCGGCCAAAATGAGTTTTTTCACCTGTATAGAGGTCGGTAATTTAGAGAGATCATTCAGTAATAATACAGAAGGAGATACAGGTATGGTTAGGGAGAAAATGTCTGAGAGCTGATATGTAACATTTTCCCAAAAAATCACAACAGGAGGGCATTCCCAGTACATATGCATAAATGTACCTGTGGCGCCATTTGGACACAAGGTACATAGAGAGTCAGGTCTGAGACCCATTGAATTCAATCGTCTAGGGGTTAAATAAGTCCTGTGAATAAAATTTAGATGAATCTGTTGGTGATCTGGGTTGTGTGAGGATAACCGAACATTTTCCCAGACTGCATCCCAATCAAAATCTACATCCAACTCCGGAACATCCTTTCTCCAAATCGTATCCAGGGGGAGCTCTTTATACGAGGTCATGAGTAAATGGCGATAAAAGTCAGAGACAAAGCCTCTCGATGTCTCCTTGTCATAAAATAACTTGTGAAAGCGGTGATGCACTAGTGGAGCATCCCATGGCACACCATGAGCCTTCAGAGCTGCTCTTATTTGTAAATAAAAGAAAAAGGAGGTTCCGGGGAGATCATATCCGTTGGATATATCCTGGAAAGATCGGAGGCCAGAGTTATCAAAGATATCCCCCAATGTGTGGATACCTTTCTTTTCCCATCTAGGGTACCTAATAGGTTGTTGTTCAATAAGGAGAAGATTGTTATTAAATAGAGGGGAATGCGTGTGCCATTGATGGCGGTTTGTACCCACTTTCTGAGTGTCACGCCAAGTTTGGATCACATGTGTGATTAAAGGGCCAAATCTTAATTTACATTGTTTAATTGATATGTTGGTATACACAATATCCTGAAGTCTATATGGGGACACCAACTTCTCCTCCAATGGTCGCCAAGAAACAGCTGCTTGAGCATCAAACCAAGTGATCAAAGGTCTCAGAGAGAAAGCCTGAAAATAATATTTAAAGTCTGGAAATGCTAAGCCCCCATTGAGTTTACTTCTTTGGGCAGTTGATCTCTTCAAGTGCGGGCGTTTATTGTTCCAAACGAATTTATACGAGGCAGAGTGCAATTTCTGCCAGTAACCAACAGGAGGAGGTAACGGGAGCATGGAGCTGATAAAGTTAATTCTGGGTAAAATATTCATTTTAATTATTGACGCACGGGCCTGTAATGAATTTTTTAATTTGGACCATCTGTTAAAGTCATTCGTAATCCTGTCACCCAAGCTGGAGTAATTATACCTTACCGTCTGGCCAATAGTGGGGAATATTTCAATCCCGAGACATTTAAAGTGCTCCACCATAAGCATGTTTGCCGGTAAGATGGTAGCCTTCGCAGGCTCATTAAGTGGAAGAAAAGCTGATTTTGGCCAGTTGATCTTAAAGCCGGACAGGCTGCCGAATTCATCTATCACGCCGAGCAGATGAGGTAGAGAGACGGAGGGATTTTGCATAAACAGGAGTACATCATCTGCGTATAAGCTAATATGATGATGTGTGCCCTGAATTGAAATAGGAGACATAATTTGGGATTGTCTTATGTATTGAGCTAGGGGTTCGAGGGATAAAGCAAAGAGTCCGGGACTAAGAGGACAACCCTGTCTAGAAGAACGCGAGACAGAGAAGAGTGGCGAACAGAACTTTCCCGTTAAGATCATGGCCGAAGGCTCAGTGTATAGAACTTTGATCATATGAATGAAACCCTCACCCAACCCCATCCTTCTGAGAACTGCCCATAAGTAAGACCACTCCAATCTGTCAAATGCCTTCATTGCGTCCAAGGATATGACCGCTGTAGGGGCTGCAATATCCTTGCTGGCATTAATCACGTGCAGTAACCGTCTGATGTTGTCAGTAACCAGGCGGCCTCTTATGAAGCCGGTCTGATCAGGGTGAACTAGAGATGTCATGTGCTTTTGAAGTCTGGTGGCTAGAACCTTGGCATATAGCTTAAGATCGGCTCCGAGGAGACTTAGGGGCCTGTAGCTGCCACATTCGGTGGGGTCCTTATCCTTCTTGAGTAAAACAGATATAAGCGCCATATTGACATCTCTAGAAAAATTGCCCTCTTTGATTGAGTGTAAGATCATTGAGAGTAATAAGGGGCCGAGTACATCCCAGAATGCAAGATAGAGTTCCGGTGGAATGCCGTCCCATCCGGGAGCCTTGCCCCGTTGCATATCCGCAATCGCCTCTCTAAGTTCAACCAGCGTGATAGGTGCAGCTAACAACCTAGCACTATCTTCTGAGATCTGTGGTAGATTGATTTGATCAAGAAAATCCTCCAGCTTGGTATGATCAAAGACCACCTCTGACTTGTACAGATTGGAATAAAAACAGCGAAATGTATCATTAATCTTTTTTGGGTTGGTGGTTACCTCCCCCTGTTGGTTCTTAATGGAAGGGATATCCGCAAATTGCTCACTGGCACGTATCTTCATAGCTAATAGGTGACTAGGCCTGGAGGCGTGAAAGTAGTAGTGCTGTCTTGTTCTGTGCATCTGAAATTCAGATTGTTGTCTTAAAATGGAGTTAATCTCTTTTTTCACTACCTTAATTTGAAGCTCCAGTCGATTAGAGTAGTTGTGCTGCAAGGAAGAGATCAACATGGCTTGAAGCTTTTCCAGTTCCTCTAGCTTGGAGAGACGTCCCTTGCGGAGATTAGATGCAAAGAGAGTAGTGTTACTTCTGATAAATCCCTTAACCGAATTCCATATGATTCTGGGGTCCTGTACAGAGCCAACATTAAACTGTAGGAATTCAGTGAGCTTCTCTTTAAATTGCAAGTTAAACTCTCCGTTTTTCAGAAGTGTTGAGTTAAAACGCCATCTAGGGGCACGGGATGTTATTTTACTGAGTGAATACCTTTGTGGTCTGAGAGTGCTATGGGCACTAAGTCAACATCAAAGCTATCAAAGAGATGTGGGGAAGAAAAAACATAATCAATTCTGGAAGAGGTCTTATGTCTCGACGAGAAGAAGGAGTAATCCCTCGCAGATGGGTTGAGCGAACGCCACATATCAATTACCCCTGTGTCCTTAGACCAGGCCTGTAGGGCTGTGGTAGCTTGCTTCTGATCAGAGTTTTCCGCGTGATTGGATCTATCGATCAATGGATCCCAAACTGCATTAAAATCAGCTCCTACTATTAAAGAGTAATCAGGTAGTTTCAACATAGCTGAAGTTAGTACAGCATAAAAGTTAGCGTCATACAAATTAGGGGCATATGCAGAAATCAGCGCAATTTTCCGGTTAGAGCATTCTATTTTAGCAATAGTGATTCGACCATTTGCATCAGACCACACATCTAACAGTTTAATATTCAAATTTTTCTTCGCCACTATGGCTACCCCTCGGGTCTTGGTGCCAAAAGAAGAAGAACTTATGTTATGATAAAATGTATTTGCCAATTTTGCATTATCCGCCAATAAAAGATGAGTTTCACTCAGCAAAGCCAGATCCACTTGCTTCCTCTTTAGCCACGTTAGTACACTTGTGCGTTTATGTGGTATATTGAGACCCCCTGTATTCCAGATCAGGATATTCAAATTAGCCATAGTCTAAAAGGGATGCAGTCTGGTTGAATGTAATTCGTTTGGAGTAGAAAACTATAATAGATACATATTCACTTGTTAAGGTTCCATTGAGTACCGAGCGTGAGCGTGAAAACAAAAATAAAACGGAGCGAGTCGACTGAAAAGAAAAACAAAAAACACAATCCCCCATTCCCTCCCCCCTCCCCCCCACTACTATAACTTCTCCTATCCGGAGATTAAGCTGCATCCCACCTGGTCGTCTGCAAACTAAAACGCAAACAGCCAGGTAAAAAGCAGACTTCCTTCTCAGTGGCTACATGCCACGCTCCCACAACAGTAACAAAAAAAAGTATAATTAAATGCCTCTAAAAGGTAGAGAGGAGAAAAAAAAAAAAAAAAAAAAAAAAAAAAAATAATAATAATAATAATAATAATAATAATAATAATAATAATAATAATAATAATAATAATAATAGTAATAATAATAATAATAATAATAATAATAATAATAATTATTATTATTATTATTATTATTATTATTATTATTATTATTATTATTATTATTATTATTATTATTATTATTATTATTATTATCATTATTGTTAAACCGTAGTGGTTTAATTAAGTTTAAACAAAGAGTCCTAGAACAGGATCAATAGTAATGTTAATGTTAAGATAGAGATATATAAACATATATGCACATACACACACACACACCTACAACTGCATGATAGCAGAATGATAACAAATGGGCAGCACATCCTGCAAACTGGGGAGGGCGCAACATTGACTATTAGTCTATTGTTTCTTAAAGTTCGCTCTTAAAACTCAGAGCAGAGGGTACCTGCCAATGTACAGTTTCCTCCCCCTCAAATGTATGTATTCTCCTGTATGTCATAAATGTATGGTTGCCGCAGCACTATATATCTGCATGTAACAAACGTTTATGAATTAAGATTTGAAAATGAAAATGAAAATGAAGCTAAATAAATTAAATGCAATTCCTACATGCTGCACATACATACGCTGTAAATGGGCTTTTGGGTGAAGTAATAATAAGTGCATGTTTACACCTGCAGCCCAAGCATATACGCAAAAAAAATATATACAGAAAGAAAAAAGAAAAATACTTTAGATGAAAGAATAAATGCTGTATTCATGTTGCACTTACAAATGCAGTGGGGCTTTAAGCTAAATAAATTAAATGCATTCCTATACATGCTGCAAAGTTGTAAATGGGCTTATGGGTGAAATAATAATAAGTGCATGCTTAAACTGTGCATTCACACACACACACACACTGCACGAATGCATGTGCATCTCCTTTTTTTCTTAACACCTTATCTAATAAAGTATTTGATTTATTCAAAATGCCCCACACGGCAGAGAGTGACCAACTTGGAACAAAGGCGAGCTTCAGCTTCCCACGGCGATCGAGACGACATCGATGGCAGATGAATCCGGGTCACGGCACCAATGTAACCGATGGATTATGCTGCGTTGTGTTCTTGTGTGGTGTCAGTAACCAGGCAGGAGTCAGCACTGCATCTCAGGCTCTTTATTGGCCCTGTTAAAACCAGATACAACCAGGATTAATGTCTTGTCTTATCTTGGCCACAAGATGGCGCCCTCGGTTCACAGACTCTCTTAATACACCCAGAGAGACTCCATTTTAAATCACATTGAAATAGCACATGGAATGAAACAGTACAATAACTCAATACAAAATAACCAATATGAGTCACTCATTCACCTGTTAAAACAGATACATTAAAATAATACAAAACCACTAATAAGATTTACTCATTACCTGTTAAAACCAGATACAACAGGGTTAATGTCTTGTCTTATCTTGGCCACAAGATGGCGCCCTCGGTTCACAGGCTCTAATGGGAAAATATATAGTGTCAGGTTGAGGCCTACCCAAATGTGTCACACAGCAAGAGATCGTCACTTCTAACTAGCTCCACAGAAAGTGCACAACTGCTCCTCTTTAACATAGATAGTTATTATATACAATCCGGTTCATTGCCCGGCAACTTATCCATACATTTACACCATCATGACGTTCTTTTAACCCAAAGATATGTTTAGAACCACAGAGTAGCTCTTACCTCTTAAAACACCCAGAGAGACTGGCGCGCAGAGGGACACAAGAGGAAATACGTCACTTCGGCAGGAAGTGACGATTTCAAAATAAAAGACTTTTGATAATAAAATAATAATAATAATAATAAACAAATTAAAATACCACGTGAGGGAAGGACTATTCATTGAATACATAACAGTATATTACACATATGGCCTTGTTGATGGCAGAGAGACGGCGGGTGAAATGAGGAGGCAGAGAATTTTGCTAAAGTCCACTTTTTATTCAAGCAAAAGTGAAATAACAAAAGGCTTGAATGGAATCAAAAACGTGCCATGAACCAAATAGATTCCCGAGACTGTGCCCTCAGACCTCTGGTTCAGACTAAATTCACTACAATTAAAAGCATCTCTCGGCTCCTCGCTGTCCGTTGGTTTCCGTCTCGCTCGTCTTGGTTCACGTCCAGTAGGGGAAAAAACATGCGTCTGTCCGTTTGTGTTCGCGCTCTCTCCCTAAACCGCTAGCTTTAAAGCTTAACTCCTCCCTAATATTACGTCAGGAGGGGCAGACCTTTTTAGAAGAGAGAGAGCTTCTGATTGGATGGGCCTGTGTAGCGGCCGTTTTGAAGCTCGCCTACACTTCTGATTGGATGAGACTGGGTAGCGGCCGTTTTGAAGCTCGCCTACACCGGATATTCCCTTCTAAGGGCATACTTTGTTGGCTTTGAATAGCCTGAATCTTGGTCTTAGAGAATTCTTCAGTTTTCACGTTTTAAATGTATCTGGCAAATTAGATTTATCAAGTTATCAATCAAAAGTAAGGTTTATTTTGCTTAAACCTCTAATGTAGCCTTTCTGTTAGGCAGTTCCACTTATCTTAAACCTTATATCTTGAATAATGGCCAATTTAGCCTTAATTTAATCCGTTTAGTATTGTAAACAGATTAATTGCTATACCTTTGACGCTAGGGGTACTTTGTAAATCTAAATAACTGTTTTTACTAACATTCTCACCAAATTTAGTGTTATTCTTATCAAATTAGCTCATAGCTGTCTCCTCATGAGAAATAGGAGCGGCTCGTTCCTTTGAATCAAATTGGCTTTTCGCAGCTGTCTCCTGAGGCCAAAATAGAAGCGGCTGGTTCCTTTGAAGCTGAAACAACCCCCCATGTTAGGTGACTGTCCATAGCCCGATACTGCCTGCAGGGAAGTAACACTAGGGCGTTTTACTGCTAGAGTAAACAACCCCTTTGTTACTTCACCTCAGCCCCATCAGCTAGTATCGGTCTTGGGGGGGTTGCTGCTTGCTAGGCTACTTCTAGTCAATTTCTGCATAATGTGATATTACTAAAGTGGTGTGGTGCACTGTTACCATGTTTAGTAACGACCTGTAGCGGACGGTAGACCTGTACATTATACATTTGAGCTTGGGAAAATCCACTACATGGACATTTTATGAAAGCTCAGAGTTGTGACATGGTGATGATGTTTTTTTAAAACAGCTTTGTTTTGTAAAAGGTTTGTTTTGAAAGTTTGTTTTGTAAATTAATAATATATCCAAGGAAAATGTTGATATTCCCAATGGTCTCATCTGTTTCCTCTGTCATTATGACTTATTATGACTTGCATGTAGTTAGCTAAATCGTTAGCCTTGGTGGCTTCAAGACCAAGTTGCCTAACAACGGTGTCCTCACGACTTTAACCCCTTGAAGCATGTTGTGTACTCAACTTCCCATGTCCAGACCACAAACTCACACGTTCCAGTTGAAGGCAGCATTTGTCTTCATGCACATGTTGTTGGTGACCAAATATTATCCCCCCCCCCCTCTCTCTCTCCCTTGCTCTCCCTCTATGTCTTTCCCTCCCCTTTCTCTCTCTCTCCCTCTCTCACCCTCTGTCTCTTTATTCCCCCTCTTTCTCTCTCTCTCCCTCCCCCCTCACTCTCTCTCCCTCCCTCCCTCTCCCCTCCTTCCTTCTCCCTCCCTATCTCTCTCTCTCTCTCTCTCTCTCTCTCTCTCTCTAGTTGGTGGGTTTCATATCTGCCTGCTACGTGGTCAAACTAATTTCAGAAGAAGAAGATAGCTGTGAGTACACACACGCACACACACACACACACACACACACACTGTTGTTGTTGTTGTTGTTGTTGTTGTTGTTGTTGTTGTTGTTGTTGTTGTTGTTGTTGTTATTATCATCAGTAATAGCAATTTCCTTGGTTTGTCCAGTTGACTTCATAGGAGGGTTTGATTCCTACGGATACCAGGGACCTCAAAAAACCTCTCACCTACAACTACAACCAATGTACATGTAAGATTATCTGTCTGTCTGCCTGCCTGCCTGCCTGCCTGTCTGTCTGTCTGTCTGTCTGTCTGTCTGTCTGTCTGTCTGTCTGTCTGTCTGTCTGTCTGTCTGTCTGTCTGTCTGTCTTGTCTGTCTGTCTATAATATCAAGCTATCTATCAAGCTATCTATCTATCTATAAAGCTATCTGTCATTCTGTCTGTCTGTCTGTCTGTCTGTCTGTCTGTCTGTCTATCTATCTGTAGCAGGGTGGATTATCCCTGCTTCGTGGGAACGGGTGTGCACAGTCACTGGGTAGCGAGACACAGTAGAACTCTGGCTAGCTGCACCTCAGTCTTTGGGTCCGGAGCGTCAACTGGAGGCTGGCAGTGGGAGTGTATGGGGCCCGGGATTTACGAACCTGGTCTGGTACTCTGGTTGATTGATTGATTGAATTGATTGATTGATTGAAAAATGTATTAACAGATTGCAGAATGGGTACAGTACAGTACAGCTCAATACATACAATTGTTAAAAGGATGCAGACCTGAGAAAGACTTTCGTCTTGTTTCCATCAGGGTCCTCCATTTTCAATTCATCATATGACACACACGACATACAGATAGACAGTACTGCTACATCTATACATTTATGACATACCAGATTTTCAAATACAGTACTGTTTGTGATACTAAAAAAATCCAGAAAAAGAGTGTATATACATTTGACATAGAAACTGTGCATTGGGGGAGGTTGGGTAGGTGGGGTGGAAAGAGGGCTGTACATTGGAGGTGGGGGGGGGGGTTGGGTAGGGGGGGACACACTGTACATTGGAATACTGACCTACATTTGACATAGAAACTGTACATTGGAGGAGGTTGGGTAGGTGGGGTGGGGTTGGGTGGGGCTGTACATTGGAGGTGGGGGGGGTTGGGTACATTGGAATACTGACAAAGCCATGCTTGGTCTTTATTGTACAACTGGGTTAGGACATTTGTAGGGGCCAGTTTTGAATTGCAGTCTCCCGTAGGTGTCCCTTGAGAGAGGTTTTGAAGGTGGGTAGTGATTCACATTCCTTTACAGCTTTGGGTAGGGCGTTCCACATTGTTGTGGCATAATTGCGAAACGTATTTAGTCCCTTGTTTGAGCCGAATCTGGGTTTTACATGATTTGTGGAGCTCTCTCTGGTGTTGTGATCGTGGTATTCACTGACCTTTGGGAAGTATTTTGACATGTACATGGGTACCTTGGTCGTGTAGTGTATCTTGTAGACCAGGCCCATTGCAAGTTGATGTACTCTGTCGTCTACTCTAAGCCATCCTAGGTTGGCAAAGTGTGCAGGGGTGAGGTGGGTTCTAGGAGTCAGGTGAAGCAGTAGTCTGACTAGTTTGTTTTGAGATGTTTGTAATTTGGTTTTTAGTGCCTTTGAGGTGCTTTGGTACCATGAGGTGCAAGCATAGTCGTAGTACCCTTGAATGAGTGCTCCTGCCAGAGTCTTCAGGGTATTCTTGTTTACCAGGGAGGAGATCCGGTACAAGAATCGAGTTCGTTGATTGACTTTTTTTATTACATTGGATGCCATTTTGTCACAGGAAAGATTAGCCTCTAGGATGGAACCCAGGTAGGTAATTTCATCTTTCCTTGTGACAATATTGTCACCCACTGTAACTGAGAAGCCGTCGGTCTTGCTGAGTTTGTTATTTGAACCGAAGAGAATGGACTCTGTTTTTCCCATGTGTAATGATAGTTTGTTGTCGGCGAGCCATATGCAGATTTTGCCTAGTTCCGAGCTGAGGGTTTTTTCAACCTGTAACTTGTTCTTGTCAGAGACCAGCAGGGCTGAGTCGTCCGCAAACAGGAACAAGTTGCAGTCACAAGCTGACGACATGTCATTTGCATAAATTAGGAACAGTAGTGGTCCTAGTATGCTTCCTTGTGGAACACCACAGTTCACTGTGAGGGGGGGGGATAGGGTACCATTTACCTCCACCATCTGTTCTCTCCCCTCCAGGTAGGATTGTATCCAGCTCACTGATAAACTATCAAAACCAATTGCTTTTAGCTTGTCAATCAGAATGGTGTGATTGACAGTGTCGAAGGCCTTTTGTAGGTCTAGCATGACCATGCCGCAGTATTTGCCCGCGTCCACCTCTTGCTTGATGTGGTCGTTCAAATAGAGAAGGCATGTGTCAGTGGAGTGGGATGTTCTGAAGCCAGATTGGAATTCGTAGATTAGATTTGTATCCGTAAGGTACTTTTCGACCTGTTCGTATACTATTTTTTCCATGACTTTCGAGATGGATGTAAGGATAGAAACAGGGCGGTAGTTGCCTGGGTCTAATTTGCTGCCCTTTTTGTGCAGGGGTGTTACTCTCGCTATTTTGAAGTCCTTGGGGACGTGTCCCTGTTTTATGGAGAGGTTTATTATGTGTGTGATGACTGGGGTGATGGCGGCTGCTGAGTCTCTAAGGAATTTGGAGGGGATGTTGTCATGGCCAGTGGCCTTGTTCGGTTGGAGGGCGCTCAGTTTATTGAGTACCTCATCTGTAGTTACCATTTCCAGTTTGAAATCGTCTTTGTGGACGCCTAGGTTCTTGTAGTATGCGACTATGTGTTCTACCCCATACTGCCCTGAGTGGGAGGGTAGTTTGTTTACCAGTGTTGTGGCTATGTTTGTGAAGAAAGTGTTTAAGTAATTGGCTACATCCAGTTTGTCTGTGATGAGCGTGTTGTCCGTCTTTATGTTTATGTTTGAGAACCTGGTTTTAAGTTTTTTACTGCAGCCTAGTTGATTATTGAGTAATTTCCAAAGTTCACGTGGTTTATTTTTGTTTTCCTCAGTTTTGTCATTGATGACATTTTTTTTTGCAGTTTTTATCATGGAGTTTACGTCATTTCTTAGTCTGTTTCTTTCTAGTTTGAGTTCAGTCACGTGGGCTTGGAGTTCACTGCTCGTGCTTTTGGTAAGCTTTGACTGACTTTTACGAAATTCAGAGCATTTTTTGTCTCTGGCTTTCATAGCGGTCAGTATTTCAGTGTGCATCCACGGCTCAGCGCGATTTTTTACCCTGGTGGTTCTTAGGGGGGCCATGTTGTTTAGTATTGTTGAGAATTTGGTTTTGAAGCCAAGCCAGGTTTCTTCAACCAGTATACCATTGAGTTCATCTGACCAGTCCAGGCTCTTCAGTTCAAGGTTAAAGGCCTCGCTAGAGTAGGTTTTGAGGTCTCTAGATGTGACTGTTTTGTGACAGCCAGCCTTTTGCTTTAGCTTTTTGCGGGTACAGAATATCATATAATGATCACTTAACCCGCATGCTATAACCCCTTTATTGGAGATCATGGACTTGTCGGAGGTCAGGATGAGGTCAATGGTAGTCTGAGTTGATTCACACACCCTTGTGGGTTGGGTGATTAGCTGGCTGAGGCCGTGCAGATCACAAAGCCTACTGAAGGCCTTGAAGACGGGTGCTGCTTTACGTAGCATGTCCGTGTTCCAGTCCCCAATAAGGATTTTTTCTACGCCCTCCACCCCAGTTAAGCATCCATCAAGTGAGTCATAGAAGCCACTGTGTTCTGGTGGTCTATAGATTGTGCCTATTAGTACTGATTTTGCCCTTTCAAATAAGATTTCAATCCATACAGTTTCAATCTCGTCATGGTTAAGGTCAGTACGGTTGCTGAATTTGGTATCTTTGTGTATATACACACAGGCACCACCTCCATACTGGTTCCTATCCCTCCTGACGATTGAATAGTCCTCGATTTCTATCTCTGGATCCTGAACAGATGAGTCAAGTTTTGTTTCTGTGAAACATAATATATTAGCCTTACCGTTTAAAAACAAATGTCTGATTTCAGCCAGTTTGGGTTTCAAGCTGTTTATGTTTAAGTGAAATATGTGAAGTCCATTTGAGTTTGTTATTTCATTAATGTCATCAAGTTCAAAGTGATTTTCCACTGTGGTGTGTGGTTGATCTTGTGGCGGTAGGTGGGGAGGGGGGGATGGGGTCCTGTGTTCATTGATGTTAGGAGGGGGGGTGGGGATGATCCTTTGTCCTCTGCTGGTGTCTTTGGTCGGTGTGAAAGTCCGCGACGTGGGGGGGGGGGGGGGGGGGGGGGCTGGTTGCTGTCCTCAGATGTGTCTGGAGGCCCTCCGTTGTGGGGGAGGGGGGGTGGGTCAGCCCTATGTGCTGGCCCGGTTAGTCTAGCTGTCCTGGCGGGGCTAGCCGAGTCAACCGGCGGGTACCTGGTGCTCACGTCCCGCGCTGATATGAGTCCCCTGATTGCAAGCTCTCTCCCTCTTGCCTCTTGGTTCCTCTGCATGGGCTTCGGTGAGGGGATGTCGCCGCCTGCTGGTCGGTTGGTGCATCCGCTGGCTGTTGCGTCCTCGGCCGGCGACAGTGTGAGGATGAGCTGTTGATTCTTCGCCTGTTGCCGTGTTAAAACAGGTCCTGGGTTCTGATGGATGTCTCCAGACAGGAGCAAATACAATAAAAACATCGATTTTCTATCAAACTTGCCTGTCGGGGGTTGTTTCTTTCTTTCGGGATTCGCCGTCAACAGCCTGTGAATAGTTGCCGCTGCAATAGCCGGATGTTTCCTCTCCGAGCCATTCAACAGGTAAAAGTCACAATGGGACTGTAGATTTTCGCTTTTGTTGCTTTCCACCGCCGTTTCCTGACGATTCTGTGCTGAATTCAGGCACACGTCTGTAATCCATAGTATGGCGAGCAAGAAATGCGCAAATATTCCTGTATATCTTCTTTTTGCTGATTTTTGTTGTTGGTTTCCATGGGAACAGCAAGAGCTGGATATTCTGCGACGGTTCATGTCGAGAGCCGGATGTTAGTTGTCTTCCTCTCCCGTCCAGGGCGGTCAGCAGTACTCCCCAACACGCTCTCCCTTCCCCCCAGTTACTCCTCTAGCACCCTCCCACACCTAGTGACTGGATTGTAAATAAATAACTTGGTTCCCCCCGCAAGCAGTACCCTCCCTCGTACACCCTAGAAACCTTACAGTAGGAAAGGGAAGGTTGAATAGGAAGGGATTAATAGTATATATGTTACCCGCATCAAAAAGGGTTAGGATTAGGCTCAGTAAAAGACACACACACCGTGCTCCCATTCAGTTTGTTATTATTGCACCATTGTTATCGTTACACAATAGTTACAGTCTGGTATTCATGTAATTACGCCCTAGGCACCAAGTGCTCTCGCTGTAAACAGACTAAGTGCTGCCCACGTCTGGGCTAGACACAGTACCAATACCTTCCCTAAGGGTTTACATATACTGCTCTAGTACTCCCAACTATGGGGGAAGAAGGGAGGACATGGGAAAGGAATAGAAGGGTTCACTGAATGGGAATTTACTATAAATAAACATACACGTTATTACACTTAAATAAAAGGAAAGAAATCAACAAGTGGGCCCACAAAATACCAAACAGAAGTCCTATCTTAATACCGGCATATATTGTTTGGGGTTCCCCTTATGAACTGTAATAGCAACACTGACTTCGCCCGCGGACTGCACCACACTGTGTACGGTGTAAGGCTCCGGAGCATAGACGCTCATTTATACTCATCCAAAATGGCCGCCTCGCCGCGCCACTGTTGTCCGGAAGGCAAGATGGCGTCGAGCACTCTCGGCGAGGACACTAGCAGGCGGAGCTGGAGCAGAGAGGCAGTGCTGGCTGAGAGCGTGTGCGGGGCGACGACGACCTCTGCTGGACGGGGCGAACTCTCGTATCCTGCAGGCAGCCTGGTGCAGATCTGGTCGCAGGTAGCCGGGGCAGACTGGTTGCAGGCAGCCGGAGCAGACTGGTTGTAGATCCACGCGTGTATCTGGGCTCGCACTCTATACCGTCACACTGCTACTGTAACCCGACTACTATGGACTCAGATATGCTGTTAGCCGCACGCTACTTATACCGCCACACTACTACTGTAACCCGACTATTATGAACGTTAGTGCTTTGTTCTGTACCGTTTGCTCACACACTATCGCTGGTACTTCTAGGATATCATGTCAACTAGCAAGTACTTCCTATCACCCGTCGCTATCCCACGGGGCCCTTCAACATAACTTCTGCAACAGGGCTCTTCCAGAGCACACGCCCGTTGCGACTGTTCATGGTCAAGTTCACTGCCGAAGAGGCTGGTTCCTCGCACTTCCGTCTCAGTTGGCTTGCTTCCTTCTCCGTCGCTCTCGTACGCTCTCTGCTTGCCACCGCGCCCCCTGCTGGTACCGCCTACTAGCTCCACAGGGAAAAGGATTGTAGAATAGAATCCAGTAATGCCGTTTATAATCCATATTTCGGTCGGTGGAAGAAGGAGGGACTCGCATCATTGTTCGTGAGAATATCAATGATGTCTTTGTGCACAAAGAGGAAGTAGAAGATTACGTTAGCACTTCTGAATAATAGAAGAATATTCAGGATGCTACATTTCCCCCCACTTTGAACTTGCTAAGTCCTCTGCAAGTTAACTCAATGAAACACCAACCAACGCATGCATGAAAATGGTCCTGAGACCAACAGTTTCACACAAAGATCGACAAGCACACACTATGCTAACAGTTTCACACACTCCTTCATGAGTTGGACACACTGTTCAACAAACACACTCTTGAGCACGTAGTCCCGGCGATACCGAACGGGTAGCCGACCTCTGGTGCTCCTGGGGGGCCGGGCTGGTTCCACTCTGGGGGGTTCCACTCCCCCCACCTCCGACTCCGTGTTGGATTCTTCTGTGTCCGTGGGCTGGTCATGGACCACGGCCTCACCCTCCGGGGCCATCGGTGGACCGCCAGCGGCCTCCTCTTCGACTCCGTCTCCGCCTTCCTCCCCATCCTCTCCTGAGGGGGTCGACTCTGCGTCTGACCCGGCGTTCGCTGCCTCTTCAGGGGCGTCCCGCACGGGCCTGGGGTGGTTACACGCCCTAGGATGCGGTTCTCGACGGCACTCGAAAGCATCTCCACTGTCTGATTCGGACGAGCTCCGCAGCGCCACAGGGGTCTGTCGAGGGGCCCTCGCCCTTGCTTCCGGGTCGGAGGCCGGAAACGGACAGGTCTTGAGCTGGTCTCGATGCACGGTCCTCTCGGGACCCCCTGCTTCAGGCCTGACTGTGAACACGGGTGTCCCTTCGTGGCTCTGCTTCACTACCACGTACGACGTAGGCTCCCACTTGTCCTGTATCTTATTACGGCCCCGGTTTCGGTGGTCGCGTATCAGGACCCGGTCCCCGGCCCGCAGGAGTGCACCTCTGCTCTTCCTGTCATAAATCCTCTTGCGTCGATGAGACGCCTGCTTCGCCGTGGCCTCGGCGGCCTCGGCAGCGGCCTTTAGTCGCTCGTGGTGACTCTGTACCCACTCGTCCAGGTCCTCCGCTCCCTCCTCGATGACGTCTCGGCCCCCCAGGACATCTCGGGGCATTCTGGCGTCCCTTCCGAAGAGCAGGTAGAAGGTGGAGTACCCCGTGGAGGAGTGCACGTGGCAATTGTACGTGAGTACCAACTCGGGTAGGTGCTCCTTCCAGTCTCGCTTCTTCTCCGCGGGCAGACTACGCAGCATGTCGTGCATCGTCCGGTTGAACCTCTCGCATTGCCCATTCCCCTGAGGGTGGTAAGGCATGGTGCGGCTCTTGGAGATTCCGTACAGTCGGCAGAGTTCCTTGATGACGCGCGACTCGGAATTACGCCCTTGGTCGGCATGGAGTCGGGCAGGGCAGCCGTAATACACAAACCAATACTTGATGATGGCGGCGGCGGTGGTCTTCGCCGTCTGATATTTGGTCGGTATGGCAATAGTGAATCTGGTGAACATGTCAGTCAGTACCAGTACGTTCTCATAGCCACCCACCGACCTTTCCAACACGGTAAAGTCCATAGCAAGGACCTCCATGGGTGCTGTCACGTTGGTGCAGGTCATCAGAGCCTGGGCTTTAGGAAACACGTCCCGGGCTAATGCGCATCGCTTGCATTGCTGCACCCATTTATTCACCTCCTCTGCCATCCCGATCCAGTAATAACTTTGCCTCATCAGGTCCACCGTCCCTCGTCCTCCGTAGTGTCCTCCATCCTCATGTTGGGTCTCGTAGATCCTCCGTCGCAGGGCCGTGGGCACCACCAGCTGCAGAACCTCCTCTCTGTTGCGGGGGTCACTGATGCGTCGAAACAGGACTTGTTGGTGCAGACGAAACCGCTCCCACTGCCCATATAGCTTGCGGAGTTTTGGGTCTCCCTCCTTCAACTGTACTTTGGTGGGAGGGACTCCCTGTGTTACTGCCCGCCACACCGGACCCAACTCGGGATCGTCCGCCTGTAGCTGCCGCATTTCCGCCCAGTCATACCCGCTGTTCCCCTTCTGTGTTGCTATCCGACATGCATTGGCACTCGGGACCTCCCACGTCTCGGTCGGTCTCTCGGGGCCTAGCAGGGCCCGTACTTCTTCCGCTGGGACCAGGACGTAGCCATCGCGGGCGACTGAGGCGGGGGCGCACAAGGAGGCGGTCCGTTCCGGTAGACCCTGACGGGTGTGAGTGCCGGTCGCGGGTATTGTTAGGAAGTCTTTTTCGGTGTCTTCTACTTCAGGCTCGGTCCGCATCGGCATGCGAGACAGGGCGTCGGCGTTCTGGTTGAGTCGGCCAGGCTTGTACTGTACCACGAAGTCGTACTCCGCGAGCTGAGCGTTCCAGCGCTGCTCCACTGCTCCCAGGTTGGCCGTACCTAGGTGTTTCAACGGGTTGTGGTCGGTGATCACGGTGAACTGGGCGTACATCAAGAGGTCTCGGAACTTCTCAGTGACTGCCCACTTCAGGGCGAGGAGTTCCAGTTTGAACGCACTGTAGTTTTGGTCATTCCTTTCGGACCCACGCAGACCTCGGCTCGCAAAGGCGATTACTCGCTCCACGCCTTCTTGCTTCTGGCTTAGTACCGCTCCCAGTCCCAAGTAGCTTCCGTCTGTGGTCACTATGAAGGGGAGTTGGAGGTCGGGGTAGGCCAGCACCGGAGGCGTCAAGAGGCACTCCCGCAGATGATCGAAGGCCGTCTGACACTGCGGAGTCCACTTGAAGGCCTCGGTCCGGCCTTTAACGAACCCCTTCTTTTCTTTTCCCATCAGGGCATGCAGGGGCTGGGCCACTTGGGCGAAGCGGGGCACGAACCGCCGATAATAGGACAGGAACCCGATCACCTGTCTCACCTCCTTCGCTGAGCGTGGCGCCGGCCAGTCCTCCAATGCCTTCACCTTGTCGGTGTCGACCTGTATGCCGGCTGCGGAGACGACATGTCCCAGGAATTTGACCTCGGTCTTCAGAAGGAAGCACTTTCGGGGCTTGAGTTTGAGCCCATGTTCCGGTGCGTCACGTTATTGAGGCGACGGTAGTCACAGCAGAACCGCATGGAGCCGTCCTTTATGATGATCACGGCTGGAGACGCCCACGGACTGCAGCTCTCCACTAGCATACCCTGGTCCACCAGGTCTTGTACGTGCCGCTTTACCTCCTGGAACACGTGAGGCGGTATTCGGCGGTGCCGTTGCTTGACCGGGGATGCGTTACCGGTGGGGACGTAGTGAGTGACCGTGGTGGTGTAACCGTAGTCTCCGTCGTCCACGGAGAACACCGCCTTGTGTTTCTCCAACACTTGATTTAGTCGGCTCACTTGGGCCGGCGTGAGATCCTGCAGATTCGCCTGCACGGGCACGGCCAGTCCTCGGACCCTCCCGTACAGCTCTACCTCTGGCGGGCTGTCTCGAGCCTCAATCGCCGTCACTCGGACGCCTCCGTCTACTTCTTCCACGGTCACCCTCTCCTTAGGCCGCACTTGACGGGGGCAGTGGAGCTCCGCCAGCCTGGACCTGGGTCTGAGCACCATCTCCACGTCAGTCGGGTTCAACACCCGCACAGGCACTCTTCCCTGTCGGGCGTATGTCACCACGTTCGCCACCAGCATTCCGGGGGGCAGGTTGGCACTCGGCGTGTTCTCTAGCATCACGGGGCGCCGCATCCCCACCGTCGTCTCGCAGCGGCCTGAGACGATCACTTCGCTGTGTGGGGGAATGACTACCGGCTCTCGGCCGGCCACTTTGACGTACCCCATTCTTCCCGGGGCGGTACACTCTCGGGCTTCTTGGGCCATGGCGGTGACCACACGGCAGATGGCGATGCTCCTAGCGTCGACCTGTCTTCGGCTCGCCAGGCGCATCCCCTTGATTCCTCTGAACAGGCCGTCTACCCCGCCGAGCACGTTCATGCCCAGAAGTCCCTGCACGGCGTCTCCTGGTGCCGCTCGGGCGGGGTCGTCCTTTAGGATGAATATGCATTTACCCGTAAACGTCATCTCTAGGCACTTCACCTCGGCGTATAGACACCCCACCACTGGAATCTCCAACCCGTTGGCGGCGATGAGGGTGATCCAGTTGGAGGGGGTCAACCTCGACCGCGGGAAGTGTCTTCTGAAGTGACTCTCGTTCATGGTGGTGACTTCGGCGCCTGTATCGAAGAGGCAGCGGGTCTCGACCCCGTCGATCTGGACGTCTAGGGTGAGGCACTCCCTGTGTACGTCTTGCGTCCCAGTGCCCTCCGCAGCCGAGTCGGCGACTCCGGCTACGACGGCGTCCACTGCTCTTCGTGGCCCGGGTCGGTACCCTGCCGGGCTCGGAGCTTCAGGGATGGGGTTAGAGGCTAGGCATGGCCCGCTGGCTGAGCGGGGGCAATCCCTGCTGATGTGGCCCGGCTGATTGCAGGCATAGCAGATCAGCCTGCCCTCTTCGTCTCGGCGGGGTGGTTCCTGTGTGGCGGCGGTCGCGTCGTCTCGGCGTCGCCGTCCAGTGGCACCTCTCCGGGGCGCGTCACGTTCCTGTTGGAAGGCCAGGAATAGTTGCTCTTGGTGCGCACCTAGCTGCTCCTGTCCTGCCTTGAGCTGCTTAATAGCTTCCTGCAGCATGTCGACGCTCAGTGGGGCCTCTCGTCTCTCCGCGGCCGCGGCGTGTACTAAACCCCGGGGGGAACTCTTGTCGGAGGGGAGGACCAGCTCGTCCTCCGACCAATCGATCGCCGCCTTCAGGACTTTGGGAAACGGCCGCGTCCCGTCCTCCCTCATGTACTTTCGCATTTCTCTCCTCAGGGCCTCGTCTCTGAGGCCTACCACAAACCGCTCCTGCAGTAGGGCGGCGGCGGCGGCGACCTGTGCAGGCGCCCGACGTCGTAGGCGATGGATCCTCTCCTGTAGGTCGTAGGCGAACTGGCGCACCGTCTCCCCGGCGGTGGTCTTCGCCGTCTGATATTTGGTCGGTATGGCAATAGTGAATCTGGTGAACATGTCAGTCAGTACCAGTACGTTCTCATAGCCACCCACCGACCTTTCCAACACGGTAAAGTCCATAGCAAGGACCTCCATGGGTGCTGTCACGTTGGTGCAGGTCATCAGAGCCTGGGCTTTAGGAAACACGTCCCGGGCTAATGCGCATCGCTTGCATTGCTGCACCCATTTCTTCACCTCCTCTGCCATCCCGATCCAGTAATAACTTTGCCTCATCAGGTCCACCGTCCCTCGTCCTCCGTAGTGTCCTCCATCCTCATGTTGGGTCTCGTAGATCCTCCGTCGCAGGGCCGTGGGCACCACCAGCTGCAGAACCTCCTCTCCGTTGCGGGGGTCACTGATGCGTCGAAACAGGACTTGTTGGTGCAGACAAAACCGCTCCCACTGCCCATATAGCTTGCGGAGTTTCGGGTCTCCCTCCTTCAACTGTACTTTGGTGGGAGGGACTCCCTGTGTTACCGCCCGCCACACCGGACCCAACTCGGGATCATCCGCCTGTAACTGCCGCATTTCCGCCCAGTCATACCCACTGTTCCCCTTCTGTGTTGCTATCCGACATGCATTGGCACTCGGGACCTCCCACGTCTCGGTCGGTCTCTCGGGGCCTAGCAGGGCCCGTACTTCTTCCGCTGGGACCAGGACGTAGCCATCGCGGGGGACTGAGGCGGGGGCGCACAAGGAGGCGGTCCGTTCCGGTAGACCCTGACGGGTGTGAGTGCCGGTCGCGGGTATTGTTAGGAAGTCTTTTTCGGTGTCTTCTACTTCAGGCTCGGTCCGCATCGGCATGCGAGACAGGGCGTCGGCGTTCTGGTTGAGTCGGCCAGGCTTGTACTGTACCACGAAGTCGTACTCCGCGAGCTGAGCGTTCCAGCGCTGCTCCACTGCTCCCAGGTTGGCCGTACCTAGGTGTTTCAACGGGTTGTGGTCGGTGATCACGGTGAACTGGGCGTACATCATGAGGTCTCGGAACTTCTCAGTGACTGCCCACTTCAGGGCGAGGAG
Source organism: Notolepis coatsorum (assembly GCF_963971535.1). Lineage (NCBI taxonomy): Eukaryota > Metazoa > Chordata > Actinopteri > Aulopiformes > Paralepididae > Notolepis > Notolepis coatsorum. The sequence goes on along the minus strand of NC_140169.1, from coordinate 98,770,192 downwards.
TTCCAGTTTGAACGCACTGTAGTTTTGGTCATTCCTTTCGGACCCACGCAGACCTCGGCTCGCAAAGGCGATTACTCGCTCCACGCCTTCTTGCTTCTGGCTTAGTACCGCTCCCAGTCCCAAGTAGCTTCCGTCTGTGGTCACTATGAAGGGGAGTTGGAGGTCGGTGTAGGCCAGCACCGGAGGCGTCAAGAGGCACTCCCGCAGATGATCGAAGGCCGTCTGACACTGCGGAGTCCACTTGAAGGCCTCGGTCCGGCCTTTAACGAACCCCTTCTTTTCTTTTCCCATCAGGGCATGCAGGGGCTGGGCCACTTGGGCGAAGCGGGGCACGAACCGCCGATAATAGGACAGGAACCCGATCACCTGTCTCACCTCCTTCGCTGAGCGTGGCGCCGGCCAGTCCTCCAATGCCTTCACCTTGTCGGTGTCGACCTGTATGCCGGCTGCGGAGACGACATGTCCCAGGAATTTGACCTCGGTCTTCAGAAGGAAGCACTTTCGGCGCTTGAGTTTGAGCCCATGTTCCCACAGCCGTCCAAACACCAGGTCCAACTTCTGGCAATGGCTCTCGAAGTCACAGGCGAACACTAAGACGTTGTCTAAATAGACCAACAGGACGTCGAAGGCCAGGTCCCCCAGCACGGCGGTCATCAACCGCTGAAAGGTTGCGGGTGCGTTACACAAGCCGAAGGGCATACGGGTCCACTGGTAGAGGACGAAGGGCATCGTGACGGCTGTCTTCTCTTGATCCTCTTCTTTCACCGCCACTTGGAAGTAGCCGGCGGTGAGGTCGAGTGAGGAGAAGATCTTGGCCTGACCCAAGGCGTCTAGGGACTCCTCAATACGAGGTAGGGGGTACGCGTCTCGGTGCGTCACGTTATTGAGGCGACGGTAATCACAGCAGAACCGCATGGAGCCGTCCTTCTTTATGACGATCACGGCTGGAGACGCCCACGGACTGCAGCTCTCCACTAGCACACCCTGGTCCACCAGGTCTTGTACGTGCCGCTTTACCTCCTGGAACACGTGAGGCGGTATTCGGCGGTGCCGTTGCTTGACCGGGGATGCGTTACCAGTGGGGACGTAGTGAGTGACCGTGGTGGTGTAACCGTAGTCTCCGTCGTCCACGGAGAACACCGCCTTGTGTTTCTCCAACACTTGATTTAGTCGGCTCACTTGGGCCGGCGTGAGATCCTGCAGATTCGCCTGCACGGGCACGGCCAGTCCTCGGACCCTCCCGTACAGCTCTACCTCTGGCGGGCTGTCTCGAGCCTCAATCGCCGTCACTCGGACGCCTCCGTCTACTTCTTCCACGGTCACCCTCTCCTTAGGCCGCACTTGACGGGGGCAGTGGAGCTCCGCCAGCCTGGACCTGGGTCTGAGCACCATCTCCACGTCAGTCGGGTTCAACACCCGCACAGGCACTCTTCCCTGTCGGGCGTATGTCACCACGTTCGCCACCAGCATTCCGGGGGGCAGGTTGGCACTCGGCGTGTTCTCTAGCATCACGGGGCGCCGCATCCCCGCCGTCGTCTCGCAGCGGCCTGAGACGATCACTTCGCTGTGTGGGGGAATGACCACCGGCTCTCGGCCGGCCACTTTGACGTACCCCATTCTTCCCGGGGCGGTACACTCTCGGGCTTCTTGGGCCATGGCGGTGACCACACGGCAGATGGCGATGCTCCTAGCGTCGACCTGTCTTCGGCTCGCCAGGCGCATCCCCTTGATTCCTCTGAACAGGCCGTCTACCCCGCCGAGCACGTTCATGCCCAGAAGTCCCTGGACGGCGTCTCCTGGTGCCGCTCGGGCGGGGTCGTCCTTTAGGATGAATATGCATTTACCCGTAAACGTCATCTCTAGGCACTTCACCTCGGCATATAGACACCCCACCACTGGAATCTCCAACCCGTTGGCGGCGATGAGGGTGATCCAGTTGGAGGGGGTCAACCTCGACCGCGGGAAGTGTCTTCTGAAGTGACTCGTTCATGGTGGTGACTTCGGCGCCTGTATCGAAGAGGCAGCGGGTCTCGACCCCGTCGATCTGGACGTCTAGGGTGAGGCACTCCCTGTGTACGTCTTGCGTCCCAGTGCCCTCCGCAGCCGAGTCGGCGACTCCGGCTACGACGGCGTCCACTGCTCTTCGTGGCCCGGGTCGGTACCCTGCCGGGCCCGGAGCTTCAGGGGTGGGGTTAGAGGCTAGGCATGGCCCGCTGGCTGAGCGGGGGCAATCCCTGCTGATGTGGCCCGGCTGATTGCAGGCATAGCAGATCAGCCTGCCCTCTTCGTCTCGGCGGGGTGGTTCCCGTGTGGCGGCGGTCGCGTCGTCTCGGCGTCGCCGTCCAGTGGCACCTCTCCGGGGCGCGTCACGTTCCTGTTGGAAGGCCAGGAATAGTTGCTCTTGGCGCGCACCTAGCTGCTCCTGTCCTGCCTTGAGCTGCTTAATAGCTTCCTGCAGCGTGTCGACGCTCAGTGGGGCCTCTCGTCTCTCCGCGGCCGCGGCGTGTACTAAACCCCGGGGGGAACTCTTGTCGGAGGGGAGGACCAGCTCGTCCTCCGACCAATCGATTGCCGCCTTCAGGACTTGGGGAAACGGCCGCGTCCCGTCCTCCCTCATGTACTTCCGCATTTCTCTCCTCAGGGCCTCGTCTCTGAGGCCTACCACAAACCGCTCCTGCAGTAGGGCGGCGGCGGCGGCGACCTGTGCAGGCGCCCGACGTCGTAGGCGACGGATCCTCTCCTGTAGGTCGTAGGCAGACTGGCGCACCGTCTCCCCGGCGGTCTGTCTTCGGTCAAAGAACTCCCCCAGGCGAATGCTGACCGGGACCTTGTCCCCATAGGTTTCCTCGAGGAGCGAGAACAGGGCTTCAGTGTCTGGGACGGTTCCCTCCGTCAGGAAGCGTACCGTCTGTTTTGCCTCGCCTTTGAGGTGAAGCTGTACGACTTCCGCTTGTTCCTCCACCGGTACTCTACTGGCACGGAGATGGGTCCTCATCGCCTGGATCCAGTCTTCCACAGGCGGTTCCCCTCTCTCTTTTTCCCCTCCAAAGTCGCTGCACTTCCGCTCTCGTTGGACGTACACCACCGGGAGGGGCGCTGGAGGGAGCTGTTGGATAATTACGCCCTAGGCACCAAGTGCTCTCGCTGTAAACAGACTAAGTGCTGCCCACGTCTGGGCTAGACACAGTACCAATACCTTCCCTAAGGGTTTACATATACTGCTCTAGTACTCCCAACTATGGGGGAAGAAGGGAGGACATGGGAAAGGAATAGAAGGGTTCACTGAATGGGAATTTACTATAAATAAACATACATGTTATTACACTTAAATAAAAAGGAAAGAAATCAACAAGTGGGCCCACAAAATACCAAACAGAAGTCCTATCTTAATGCCGGCATATATTGTTTGGGGTTCCCCTTATGAACTGTAATAGCAACGCTGACTTCGCCCGCGGGCTGCACCACACTGTGTACGGTGTAAGGCTCCGGAGCATAGACGCTCATTTATACTCATCCAAAATGGCCGCCTCGCCGCGCCACTGTTGTCCGGAAGGCAAGATGGCGTCGAGCACTCTCGGCGAGGACACTAGCAAGCGGAGCTGGAGCAGAGAGGCAGTGCTGGCTGAGAGCATGTGCGGGGCGACGACGACCTCTGATGGACGGGGCGAAATCTCGTATCCTGCAGGCAGCCTGGTGCAGATCTGGTCGCAGGTAGCCGGGGCAGACTGGTTGCAGGCAGCCGGAGCAGACTGGTTGTAGATCCACGCGTGTATCTGGGCTCGCACTCTATACCGTCACACTGCTACTGTAACCCGACTACTATGGACTCAGATATGCTGTTAGCCGCACGCTACTTATACCGCCACACTACTACTGTAACCCGACTATTATGAACGTTAGTGCTTTGTTCTGTACCGTTTGCTCACACACTATCGCTGGTACTTCTAGGATATCACGTCAACTAGCAAGTACTTCCTATCACCCGTCGCTATCCCACGGGGCCCTTCAACATAACTTCTGCAACAGGGCTCTTCCAGAGCACACGCCCGTTGCGACTGTTCATGGTCAAGTTCACTGCCGAAGAGGCTGGTTCCTCGCACTTCCGTCTCAGTTGGCTTGCTTCCTTCTCCGTCGCTCTCGTACGCTCTCTGCTTGCCACCGCGCCCCCTGCTGGTACCGCCTACTAGCTCCACAGGGAAAAGGATTGTAGAATAGAATCCAGTAATGCCGTTTATAATCCATATTTCGGTCGGTGGAAGAAGGAGGGACTCGCATCATTGTTCGTGAGAATATCAATGATGTCTTTGTGCACAAAGAGGAAGTAGAAGATTACGTTAGCACTTCTGAATAATAGAAGAATATTCAGGATGCTACATATCTATCTATCTATCTATCTATCTATCTATCTATCTATCTATCTATCTATCTATCTATCTATCTATCTATCTATCTATCTATCTATCTATCTATCTATCTATCTATATCTATCTATCTATCTATCTATCTATCTATCTATCTATCTATCTATCTATCTATCTATCTATCTATCTATCTATCTATCTATCTATCAAGCTATCTATCTATCTATCTATCTATCTATCTATCTATCTATCTATCTATCTATCTATCTATCTATCTATCTATCTATCTATCTATCTATCTATCAAGCTATCTGTCAGTCATTCTGTATGTATGTATGTATGTATGTATGTATGTATGTATGTATGTATGTATGTCTGTCTGTCTGTCTGTCTGTCTGTCTGTCTGTCTGTCTGTCTGTCTGTCTGTCTGTCTGTCTGTCTGTCTGTCTGTCTGTCTGTCTGTCTGTCTGTCTGTCTGTCTGTCTGTCTGTCTGTCTGTCTGTCTGTCTGTCTGTCTGTGGTTCAGTGTTAATTAGTTAAAACTACATATTGTAATAAAATAGGTTGTTGACCCCCCCCCCCACCCCCCCCACCCCCATTTAAAATTCATAACGGATTATCGACGGGACATTTTATAATTTAATAATCCTATTTTCTTCTCTGTCCCTCCCAACTTCTCTCCTTGTCTTCTCTCCTCCACTCATCTCTTCTCCCCCTCTCCTCCCCTCTCCTCTCCTCCTCCTGTCCTCCCCCTCACCTCTCCTCTCCTCATCCTCATCTCTCCTCCTCCCTCCTCTCCTTTCCTCCTCTCTCTTCTTGTCTCATCTCTCTTCTTCTCTCCCCCTCTCTCCTCTCCTACTCTCCTCCTCTCTCCTCTCCTCCCCTCTCCTCCTCCCTCATCCCCTCCCCCTCATCTCTCCTCTCCTCCCCTCTCCTCCTCTCTCCTCTCATCTCCTCTCCTCCTCTCTCCTCTCCTCCCATCTCATTCTCCCTCATCTCCTCTCTCCTCTCCTCTCCTTAGGTCAAAATAAAACCAATAAAGAAGGGAGTATCGTTGCCTGGTTACCAACTGACCAATCAACACAGAGGACAACTACAACTTTCTGTTTACTAGTAAATGTCTTAAACAGTAACATAGTTAGTGTGTCTTATAGACAGATAGACAGACAGACAGACAGACAGACAGACAGACAGACAGACAGACAGACAGACAGACAGACAGACAGACAGACAGACAGACAGACAGACAGACAGACAGACAGACAGACAGACAGACAGACAGACAGACAGACAGACAGACAGACAGACAGACAGACAGACAGACAGACAGACAGACAGACAGACAGACAGACAGACAGACAGACAGACAGACAGACAGACAGACAGACAGACAGACAGACAGACAGACAGACAGACAGACAGACAGACAGACAGACAGACAGACAGACAGACAGACAGACAGACAGACAGACAGACAGACAGACAGACAGACAGACAGACAGACAGACAGACAGACAGACAGACAGACAGACAGACAGACAGACAGACAGACAGAGGGAGATACAGACAGACAGACAGACAGACAGACAGACAGACAGACAGACAGACAGACAGACAGACAGACAGACAGACAGACAGACAGACAGACAGACAGACAGACAGACAGACAGACAGACAGACAGACAGACAGACAGACAGACAGACAGACAGACAGACAGACAGACAGACAGACAGACAGACAGACAGACAGACAGACAGACAGACAGACAGACAGACAGGCAGACAGACTTTCAATGGAGCAACTGCAAATCTACCCTGAAGCTCAGATCCATGGAGAGACCTTGCCTGGTGGTTTGAGACGTAACCAGTAGGTCACAGGTTCCATCCCCGCAACAGGTTAAATCCCTTCATGTACTGCACTGAATCCCTACCTGCTACAGAGAAACCCTGAGCCCTCTGGTGAAATGTGTCTCAGAGGGATGGATATATATTCCTACTATGTGTACAACATGGAGACTGGATCAAAATCACCGGTGGACAGCAGAGACGAGGAAATCGGATTTTGCACCCCCTCCCCCCTACTTCCATCGGTCATCACATCACCATGGCAATGAAGGGCAGGAAATCCCCATGTCAGACCAGTGTCTAGTATTAATGGTAAACCCCATGTCATATCATAATCTACTAGTATGTCAGACCATAAACAGCTGTTAATGGTAAACCCCAGGTCAGGCCAGAGTCTGGTATTAATGGTAAACCCCAGGTCATCTATCTTTGCAGAAACACTGACATTGTGTGGTTGGATGTGGTAACTGCAGGACATCTACAGCAGGGTTGGAAGAGGTGTAACCATGTGAACCCTATAAAGGTCCACCTGTGAACCCTATAAAGGTCCACCTATGAACCCTATGAAGGTCCACCTGTGAACCCTATAAAGGTCATCCTGTGAACCCTATAAAGGTCCACCTATGAATCCTATGAAGGTCATCCTGTGAACCCTATAAAGGTTCCCTCTAAAGGTCATCCTATGAACGCTATAAAGGTTTGCCTGTGAACCCTATAAAGGTTCCCTCTAAAGGTCATCCTGTGAACCCTATAAAGGTTCCCTCTAAAGGTCATCCTGTGAACCCTATAAAGGTCATCCTGTGAACCCTATAAAGGTTTGCCTGTGAACCCTATAAAGGTTCCCTCTAAAGGTCATCCTGTGAACCCTATAAAGGTTTGCCTGTGAACCCTATAAAGGTTCCCTCTAAAGGTCATCCTGTGAACCCTATAAAGGTTCGCCTGTGAGCGCTACTGTACATGCAACCACACTTTGTTTACCAGCCCAACAAATGGAAGAGTTGCCAGCATTCTGTCCCGCCCACCAGCATGAATGTTGAGCGTGTAACACACCTTGGTTCATCAGCCAAAGTGGAACCCCGCTCCCTCTCCTGGCCAAGAGAGATATCACACTTACTAGGCTTCAGGCTTACTCGCCTTTCACGTTCCCAAGGCCACTGAACATTGGCCTGGAGAATCGAGAGACCGTCACACAACCAGAAGGTCACAGGTTCAAGCCCCCCCCCCCCCCCCTGGTAGCTAGTGTGTCCATCCCTGTCGAAGTGTCCTTGAGCAAGGCACTGAACCCCTACCTGCTCTAAAGGTTCTGCAAATCGTTGACCCTGTTCTGTTTGCTTTTCGGGACATGTGTAAGGTCCATAATGTTGTAGCGAATTCAGAGGACAGCCAGGAATCGAACCTGAGTTGCCAAGACCACAGGTGACAGCGCTAACCAGTCAACTAAAAGGTCTGACCTGTTAGCCAAGCAAGTCTAGGCATCCGTGATTGTTACAATGTGTAAACCCAATCTGTAAAGACCATACCTCAGTCATGAATACTTGACTACCAGCTACCAGCTAGACCAAACTCATCTTCCACACCTGGTGGCCTGAGGTTGTAATTATGCTCCGTCGCCATCTTGGCTCACCTTCATAAATGATTGAAACCAAATGGTTCAGTAAAACAGATGAGAGGGACACTGAATGGTTCAGTAAAACAGCTGCAGATGAGACACTGACTGGCTCAGTAAAACAGATGAGAGGGACACTGAATAGCTCAGTATAACAGCTGCAGATGAGAGTTGGAACCTGAAATGAAAGAGAGGGATTACAGTTTTACAACTAGAAGTGAAACTGCCCCTGTGATAGAGAGTGTCAATGTTAACCAATGAGACTTCTAATGCCTCCATAATCTAAGGCTGTATTTGGACACCGATGACCTCCGGGATTCTGCCAGGAATAGGTTATGATCCTGCCATACTCCAAGGTCCTCAGAAGAATTTTTGGGGGCACTGCCATTTTCCAGGGTTCCAAGGAGAATTGTTGGGATTCTGCTGGATTCCAGGATTCTGTAGGGAAATGTTCTTTTTAGGGATGTCCGATATTATCGGCCTACCGATATTATCGGCCGATTATTGGCATAAAATGTGATATCGGAAAATATCTGTATCGTTTTTTTTTTTTACATTTATTTAACCTTTATTTACCCAGGCAAGCAAGTAAGAACAAATTATTATTTTATTTATTGTCAAAGTATGCATAATATTGTGTTAATTACACGACAAAAGATATGTAATGTTAATTACCTGAAATTATTCCGTTTTTTGGGGGGGCTGGAACCCTGCATATATCGGTATCGGTTGATATCGGTATCGGAAATTAAGAGTTGGACAATATCGGTATATCGGTATCGGTAAAAAAGCCAATATCGAGCATCCCTAGTTCTTTTAGACTTCCAAAAGAGAACCGAAGAACAACATGCTTTTGTGTGCCATGGTTCTAAGGAGAACATATGGAATGTTCCATTTACAGCCGTGCCCACCCAGAACCCACATCTCTGTCTCTCTAGAGCAGGGATGCCCAAAGTAAGGTTTGCGGACCAAATTTAGCTGCCACATAATTCATTGTGTCCCTCCAAAGGGTTATATTCTATTATTCGGTGGACACTTCTGTCCAAAGGGCCTTATAATAGAACCATGAATACATGTACATCTTTAGTACATATTTTGGCTAGTAATGGTGCCTTGCTCTACCCATTGAGGACACACAGGGGATGGAACACCTAACACTGGCAGTATTGATCCAGTTCACTGTCTAAACGTAGGTGTGTTATTCCTCCTTATTTGAACGGTGATACGTTGAGATACACAGGACCACAGTGATATTTCAACCTACATACCGGTAACCAGACTTACTGACTACACCTTAAGAACAACAACGTTTCAATTTCTTCTACATCGATCCTCATCCACAACAGCATGAGAAACTAAGCCGTTGTAGCTAAGAGGATGACGGACTGAGTTGTGGTGGCGTAGGAGCAAGGAAGAACTACTTTCCAGCTTCGCTAAATCTGCTCTGGACAAGTTTACACGCATACTTCAACATAGATAGTGTTGTCCCAGCAAGTCAAATCCCTCCTACATTTAATGACTTTGGTCTAAACAGTGACTGTAATCCTGTTGACTCTGTTAACAGACACAGCTATGTTCACAGTTCCATGTTGTGTGTGTGTAGGTAGATAGAGAGCTTTTAAACAGTGAGAACGTTAGGTTATGACTATAACCAAGTTCTGTTAACACTAGTGGACGCTCAGCGTCTCATTGCATATATCTCGCTTCAGCATATATATACTGAATACATTTCAAAATGTACCTTTAAATGCCAGAATTCATCTGGCCACACCCCCATCCGCTTACCTACATAAGCAGGGGTGGTGCCACACACTCATCTCCTTCCCAACAAATTTCACCACAATGAAAAATCAAGGGCCGCAGCGGCGTCTAGACGCTGAGCGTCCACTAGTGTTAACAGAACTTGGTTATAGTCATAACCTAACGTTCTGTATCACACTAGCTCCCGCTCAGCGTCTCATTGCATAATAGGAGCTGAGCGGGAGCTAGAAGCTCGACAAATGTACCCCGCTGAGGCCCCCCACAACCATCAGATCAGGGAGGGCCGAGCCCCCCCGACCCCCCCTAATGGAGGGCACCCCCCCCTATTGGGGCTTCACGGGAGGGCGACGGACCCGACCGTGCGAAGAGGCACTCAAGCAACTCAACGCACAGGGTGAGCAGACCGTGGCTTGACCCCACGACTACACACACGCACAACCCGCATGCCACCCGGGAACGGAGGGAACAACCTCGTTACTGCCCCCAGAATCACGGGGTCAAGGGCAAACCCAACCCCGTGGCAAGGCCGTAGCAGCGGAGCGCGAAGGAAGACCCAGACCCACCAAAGGGACTGGACCCCCTGGAACGGGGGCCAGGAGAAGTCCATGATGCCAGCATCAAGACCCCACCAGGTGGGCACTTAGTGACCCCGCCCCCCACATCGCCAGCGTATTCGGACAAAGGCCCCTCAGCCGAGCGGGCCCTGTCCCCCCAATAGTACACCGCCTGGCACACTGACCCTGCAGAACAGGCAGTCAGCATGGCCGTAAGCACACAAAAAAGGTTAACCAACGGAAGCAGGCAGCGCACCGGGGAAAAACCAGGCAACAGGCTGTTAACCCTAGCCTGGAGACTGCGGACGAGACAGGCGCCAGAGGGGACAGCTGAACACAGCCGCCCCGGCGGAAGGGCGTAAGCTGGCGTTGTTGCATGACCAAGCCTCCATTTAAAAAAAAAAACCCACCCAGAGGGGTTGAGGCAGAGAAGGCTGACACGATTGGCAGACGTCATGAACGTGCAGGGGCACCCTCAACCGGTGAACCCGGGAGTTGACACTGCTCCAACACACCAGGGAATCAACCACCTTGGTGTTACCCAATGCGGTGGTTGTTCCTATAACCCCTCAAGAAAAAAACTCCAAAACACACCTGCGGGTATACACCGGCTATACCGCAGTACAAGTGTTTCAGTTTTCAAAAAAGGGTTAACCCAGGCCTACGGGTCGACGAAACATGACTTCGGAACGGGCCCGGCGATACAGGAAGCACAGGGTCACCAGAGGAGGTCAAAGACCACCCCAACAGGCCCCTCTTCGCCATGCGTGAGAGAGGAGCGAAAAAGAATGGAGAACCAGCCCCAAGCACACCGTACTTGGTATTCCCAGGCGGTCTCCCAACCAAGTACTAACCAGGACCAACCTGTGTAGCGGCCGAGATCTGCCGAGATCGAGCGTGTACAGGTTGGCATGGCCGTAAGCCATTACGACAGTGCTGAGTAAAAAATGTACCCAACCAGGGTCTCCATAGCGCTTAACCCTGTGACACGCGGACCGACCTGGCATTTTTCCCCCTGAAAAAAGCCCAAGTCCCTCAGGGTACCAGAACAGCAGATCTGCATCCCCGGCGGACAACGAGTTCAACTGATCCGGACCAGCGTGACCAGAACCAGTCCCATGCCCTAACCACGCCGACATGCCTACTCCAGGAGAAGGGGCAGATATGCGTGTTGATCTTAAACATGAAAAGAAGGCGCCACCCAGACGTTCGGGCGAACCGCGCCCGGTGAGACCCCTCTACATATGTTCAGATCCATTCCGTCATCATCCCCCAGATATGAACGAGAATTCGTCGATAACCAAACCAGGTCGGCGGATTTGTTCGTCGGAAGAGGAAAAACCTCCATCCCAGTTGCTTTATAAAAACGCCGTTTTAACCTCAAGCAACCAAGGCGTGCCAGTCAGTCGCCTGTTTACAGAACACCCCGAGCTAGCACTATACGTGCGTCGGGACACACCCACATCAATGAACAGGCTATTTAGACCTGTCATTGAATCCCCAAGGCGCCCAGGGGAACGACAAGAGGGGTGTGATATTTCCTAACTCCAACTTTTTTTAATAGAAAAGAAGGAAGCACCAACAGTATGTATCCCAGTCTACACAGCCGGGGGTAAAACATTTTCACATTTTTACATCCCACCACCCTCCCATAGGAAGGAGACGGGAATCCCCAGAGAGACTTCCCACGCGAGCTGTACAGATTGAAAAGAATATATTGCACCTTGAGCCATGTAAAAAATTGGTTTTAGGGCTCTCCGGGGAGGAGGCACTGAACCCATACACACTCAATAATCGAATTGAATCGAATACATACACAATAGAGTAGGACTCCTTCTTGAGGGTCCACTCACCTTGACAATCTGAGGAGGAGGCTCTGTACTCTGAAGGAGGCTCCCTCACATGGAAGGAGAGTCCCAACTCACAGAAGGCCCGAATAGGAGCTTGGTGAGGAGGAGCCCTGACCACCCCCCCGAAACAGATCCATCACATGGACCTGAACAGCACACGGAAGTCCTACCAACAGAGACGCGCACAGTGACGTACTCTATGGCGGGGGAATTTCTGCGGTGCACACGCCCAATATTCCAGGCCGTGGGACCAGGAAACTCCCTCCCCCCCCCCCCTCACCCTGTAACGTGCCGAACCGCAACGTGACAGGAACCTTGAAGGACAGGTGGGTTTACCCCTGACCAACAGAAAAAAGGGGGAGGAAAGGTTACCAGTTCACCCCTTTACGACCCCACACCCATGATACGATGTAATGACAAAAAGAGAGTATGACACAGTCATAGTCAGCTCCATGAAGCGTCTGACAGCTTCACACAGCGCATGAGCTAACCTGCTATCTGATTTTTACTAAGGAAAAAACACAGAATAGAGAGGGCTCTCCAAGAGCCCCGGTACCAAACTTACACATGTGCTTCTGTGGCCAGTCCAACCCAGTTGTAGGTCACATGACACACACAACCCATCATCACCTACAAAAAATGGCAAAAACACTCTACAGAGGAATGCCGTTTTTCATAATGAGAGAATACATAATTCTCGATTAGTATCGGCCACAGGCCTTGCTAAGCACACACGAAAGCGACCAAACAATCTTTTCTTTTAGGAAAATAAAGTTTCTCCAGCAGTTTTAGCACAACCTCAGCAATCAAGCTAAGGGTTACATCGTATCCCTACCACACAGTGACACAATGTAGTGCAACAACATGTCTGAGAGGAGGATGAAGAAGTCCCCAGGGAACCGGGGGGAAAACACAACCCTCCTACTTTACCCTTAATACGGCCAGTTGAACAGGTAAACCTGTTAATATGTGAACACACTGTTCATTGTCATTACAGGCTGAGAGAATAATCATTCTTTACTCATATGTCACTAAGCATAGCTTTATAGGTTAGTTTAACCCCCTTAGTTGAGAGTGCTCGGTACAAGAACACACATGATGTTTCTCAACACAACAAACCAGATCATTTTCACATCTGTAATAAACAACCCTATTTGCATGGAGAAGCTAATACCAGTGACAAGACAATTCACACATAACTCGCATCGTATCCTAAATGTAGTGCAGCAACACTCGTTTTGGAAAACATCGTTATTTACAAAACATTTAGAAGGGAAAGCAAGAAGACGTGCTCAAGGTCTGGTCCAGACCTTGCCTACCCGGAGCGTAGATCAAGCGAAGTGCAGTCTCAAGGCACCGTAGTAAACACAGCCGTTCTGTGTTGTCGATCTGGGCAGCGTCGCCGCTCCATCCCGTCGCTACGGTCCCCCTTGTTGACGCAGTCCTTGCCGTCCTGGCCCAGGGCAGGTTCGACGAACATCCTCTGTCAAAGATGACGTCGTAGTCAAGAGTGTTTAAAACATGTTATAATCAAAGCACGTTCAACAGAGTAGCATTAAGCTAACGGCCGCTCTAACCGTCGGGCGCTACCGCCCCTGCCCGCGTGACGGCGAGCGAACGGCGCACACGACCAGAGGGGAGACTTCGAATCCCCCCCGCCTCTCCCCGTGAGGGAGAGGGGAGTTGGGAACCGCGGCGGCGCGCGAGGGGCCGGAGCCACCTCGCGCTGGGCCTCGGCCGATAGCAGCAAGCTAACGTTTCCTAGCCTAGCCCAGGTAGGCCACGACTAGCACGCAAGCTAACGTTTCCTAGCCTAGTGATCACAGCAGCTAACAGCTGTCTGGCTAACAGTAGGCCACCACTAGTACGTAAGCTAAGCAGCTATCACCTGAACTTGTACACAATGATATAACACTCACTCAGACAGGCCGCCGTTCTGAAACCCTCCTCACTTTTTAAGAGAAAAGAGAAACAAGATGTTAACACAGTTTTACAACGGTGATTTTACCAACACCCGACGGAGCAGCACAATACCCAACTGGCCTGTGTAGCTGACTTGAACACAGATCTTCCGCTAATGAACATCCATGCCCATATTTCCTCGTGAGGGAATACTCTCATTTGGATATGAAAGACAGGGCCTACACGGTGACAGAGAAAACATCCACTCGTCCAGAAAACACAGGGATCACCAGTGTTAATGGTCGTGGCCCACTAGTTAACTATAATGGGCTTCAGATCAAGGTCTTCCGCTGTTGCCTAAGAGGCTGAACAAAATACCTTAATCTGGGGCCGGTGTTCGTAAACATTGTCAGCCAGCCCCCATAGCACTAACAGACAAGTGGAGCCGCAAGCAAAAACATCACTCACCAACCTGGAACTCACCGCTTCTCACAACAGCGGCGCGTCCTACAGTTCAGCTGTGTCCTGAAAGGTTTTACCGCAATCCAGCCACAGCAAGGAACTGCAGTTGAGAGGCATGCAGCGGCATGCTCCCAATACGAAAACCGGTGGAGGATTTTAGAATGATCACCATCTTCCAGACACTCCAGTGACGAAGACAATATCGCCGTATTTTCTCGAAAATAGTGAGAGAGAAAATAAAGATATGATGTCAATGTATCTCCTTGTTCTTCCTTTCCTCAGAGTAAATATTTTTCTCCACGTCAAGTGGGCATATGAGCAACACGTTGCTTGTGATGAAATTTGAGAAGGAGATGAGTGTGTGGCACCACCCCTGCTTATGTAGGTAAGCGGATGGGGGTGTGGCCAGATGAATGCTGGCATTTAAAGGTACATTTTGAAATGTATTCAGTATATATATGCTGAAGCGAGATATATGCAATGAGACGCTGAGCGGGAGCTAGTGTGATACAGAACTGCTCTGAACAACGTTATTCTGCTCTGTCCAGAAATCCTGACCCACTTACTTTGGAAATGGAACCAACTACTGAAATGACAATGCTGCCCGCAGTACCCGAAACTGTTTTGATTGGAGGGTTTTAGCATCTCATGGACTAGATTATGTCTTTAAAGAAAGGATGTCTGTGGGGTTGATGTTCATACAGGCGGATGAACGAACACTCCTACAAACTGATCTGTGAGCTGTTGTACAAAGACCTTCCTTTCCCCTTTACAGGGTCTCTTCTGTGATTTTGTAACAGACTATCTGTGAGCTACGTTCAGAGTCCAGTCCCCGGTGACGATGCTATGTTCACATTCGTACCTGAAAACTGGCATTTATGTGTTTTTGCATGAGGTGTCAAAACTTGATTTTATCTCACAGACGGTGACGAACTAGCTACTGAGGGGGGTTTGGCTCGTCGAATGCAACTCTCCTCAAACTGTTCTCAATGTGAACGTTGTGATTTTTTATATAACTGCTGACTAAACAAGACAAAAAACCTACTGTACTACAATGTAAAACTGAGTTTTGTTTGAACTTCTAGACGTTTTTTAACAAGGTGTGGATGTGTTTACTCTTTTTCTAGTTGACTACTAATGTATAACATCAATGTGTGGGACTATATTCCTTGGCAGACCTGGGTCAAATAATACTGCAAATTATACTTAGTGTGTGTTTTAACCTGCTTGGAGTGCCAGGTGGGCGGAGTTAGGTACTGTACTGGTGTCAATCACAGAAAAGTGCATATAAGTTACTAATATACTACAGTGTACTATATACTACTAAATTGACTTTCAAATTGTCCAAACTGTCTGCAGTCATTGTATTGTACTCTGTGTCAAACCCTGTCCATCTGGTAATCCGAGCAGGTTAAAACAAACCGTGAATTCATTGCAAGTACTATTCCACACAGAATGAAATGCACTTGATGTAAAGTGTTAATGTTTTCTCTATTCTACTGTACACGGGAGGGAGAGGGGCCTGGGGGTGGGGGATGGGATGTGTGTATTTGTGAATTTGAGTCACATTAAACTTTTACTGAAGGAAATCCACCCCAAGAAAATAATTGAAATGATAAATACTATTAGATATTCTAACAGGACACCCAGGAGAGCCTTCTTTACTGTGGTGGTGTGGTGGTGGTGATGATGGTGATGACGTGGAGGGTTACAAGGTGCAGCCCAGGCTCATCTGAATATCGGAAACACCTGTAATAAGTCATAATTGATAAAGAACGCCCTGATGGTATTGTGGTTTTTACACAAAGGTTGCCAAAAACACACAGGCCTACTGCTTTAATAGTTGTCTTAGGTGTAGAAAGACCTAGTGTAGCAAGAAAGATGTTAGCTAGCTCCCTTGGTGTCCACCAGTCTTATGTAGTTTTTCAATTAGAAAGAAAACACCATGTACCAGGTGCTCTCCACCACTGTTGCCCAATGGAAAACCAAAAAAGTCGAGTCGAGTTGAGTCGGTACTGTGTAATGGAAAAGTATTAGCCAATATAATTTTCAAGGAAGCACGGCTAGCAATGCTTTATGGAATTTATTTATCCTATACGACCAATCACATTGTTTGGCTGAAAATATAATATGTAGGCTATTTTCCAATTATCTTGAATGGCTCAATTCATATTAGAAATTGTGGACAGTCTTTCCCACAACTCAATAATATTAGAAAGGATTTTACATACTGTGCATAATGTGACCCAGGTCATTGTGTGTGTGCGTGGACTTTGTACTGTGCCTGATACATTGTGGTGGTGAACTGAACAGCACCAAACCCAAACCCACCTTAAAGGAAAACTCCAACATTTTGGGAAATTTGCTTATTTAACATCTTCCCTGGAGTTAGACAAGAAGATACATATCTTTTTTGTCTCTCCGCATGCATTAGGCTTAGGGAACGCCTGCACCGTTAGCGTAGCTTAGCTTCATCACTGGAAGTGGGTCAGACCTTTACCCTGATGTTCCCTACAGTCACGAAATACACTCCAAATACAACTCCAAAACGTTCCTGTAAACATGTTGTGACCTGTGTATTTACCACGTGGAGAAATAAAAAATAATTGAATTCGACATTTACGTTTTCTAAGCAAATATACTCTGACATTTTTTTTGCTGAACCACTCCTCTCTGGGCTCAGTGATTTCACGTCACCAGTGCTACTTTCTAACGTGAGGCCAGTGTTTGTTTACATTTTCATTTCATTCAAAGGATCCGAGTCCCTCATTGGAATTGGAAAAAAAGACACCATCTTGCCATCACAGTTCAAATGTTTTTCTTTTGTAGTTACAGACATGCTTTCAATAAAATTGCATAAATGTACATTATTTAATACATTTGTAAAATAAAGGAATTAAATGAAGGATGTCTGCAAAAGATACTAATTTCTCTATACTTACCTAATCACTAACCTTCTTCCTGAGTTTAGTGGTAACCTAGTACGTCTGGACCATCTTCCTCTCCACACACCTGGCCTCCACCACCAGCTGGTCCCTGATGCCCTCCATGGTCTCCTTCCTACCCCACATCTCCTCCAGCCTCCTCTCCTGCTCGCCAATATTCAGCTCCAGCTCCTCGCTCTCCTCCAGCAGTCTGGTGGTGGTCGGTCCTCGTGATGTTGTGGGTCTCTTCACAGCTTTTGGTGGATCCTGCAGACCGGTGGAACTGCTCAGGGGACAAAAGCAAAGGGAGTGGAATCATATTCATCCCCATACTCAGCGGAATCGCCACCGGGTCTGAAGACCACAGGGTCAAAGCTTCCAACGGCCTGGGATGTATACAGTACCTTTAGGAAACAAAGACAGTGGTGACAAAGATGGAGGCGATATCATTTTGATTCCTGAAGAGAGTTGATGAAAGGTTGTTTCAAGGTTTGTAAGAATTGATGAGAAGTTGTTCCAAAGCTTGTGAAGTTCAGTAAATCGCTAGGGAGACAGATTGCTTGCCCAGTGAGGACTGAGGAGAACCACCCCCCTCCATGCTAGTTTCCACTTCTCCATGATATCCACACACTAAACCTCCCTATGTTATCCGAGGTCAACAATAGAACAATTCCTAATACCAATATCACACATGGAACTGAAACAACAGACAAGAAAAGGAATACTCTTACCCTTTGTTTACTTTTACTTTGTTTTACTTTTGTTAAATAGTGTATTTGTAAGCCCGGAGCCTTATTTTCTAAAAAAGAACGCCTAAAATACATGCATACATAGTAAATGGAATATTGCTCCACTTTGATAGTTTTAATTCATTGATCTGTTGTCAATATCTTCTTCAGGCTGTACACTGACGTCAGATGTCTCTGTGTAGACACAGGCCGCCCCATGAAACGGTCTCTGTGTAAACATAGGGCCCCCTTTGAAACAGTCTGGACACAGGTGCATGATGATATCAGAAGCATGCAAAAGCCCACACACACACCGACACACACACACTCACACACACACACACCAACACACATGCACACACACAAATTATATGCCGTCATCTCAGACATCAATGCACACACATAGAGAGACATACACACCCCCCCCCTTTTTTGTTCGAGAGTATCTCACTTTAGCACACACACACACCGACACACACACACTCTAACACACCAACACACACACACACACACACACACTCTAGCACACTAACACACATGAACACACAGAAAAGCATCTGATAAGGAGAGCGGAGGAATCAGCCCCTCCTTTCCCCCATCTAAGCAAACACCAGCACACACACACACACACACACACACACCACACAGACACCAATGCATACACACCGAGAGAAATACACACACCATCTGATAAGGAGAGCGGAGGAAAACAGCCCCTCCTTTTCCCCATCTAAGCAAACAACAGCACACACACACACACACACACACACCACACAGACATTCATGGATACACACCGAGAGATATACACACACCATTCTGACGAGAAATGTATAAATGATGTGACGATGTATTGACGAAACCACCACTTGGCACTGGCTCGCTCGGTGTGCGGAGGTGCGTGGTCCGGATTGTGGTCTACTTGTGCTGTGACGGTTCAGTAAAACTCTGCAGACTGCCATCTGACTCTGTCTCGTCGCTCTGTTCACCTCGCCGACATTCAATAAAAGAACTATGAGGGAATTCCTTTCAAATGGGGGCTCGACCGGGATTGGTGATCGGAAAGAGGTGAGCAGAGACCGAGTAGATTATCTGCAGAGTTGGCACAGGATGAGTAGATCATAATCTGTATTTTATTTTTTTTGTTGTTGTTTGTCTTCTTGTCCGTTTCGTGCATTTCTCCTGGGACGGACTGATGAGTTGAATGGCTGTGTGCGGCAGATCGGATGACGGACCCCGGGGCTGTTTCTTCAATGACGAAAGGTGAGCAGAATACCAAGTTTCTGCAATTGGAAATTCCAAATTTAGAATAGGGATGTCATTTGAATGAAATATGCCTGCGTCTGCGAGATCTATGGCCACACACTGTACATAGGACTTCATGCAGCTTTTTATTTTATTTTATTTTTTATTTTATCGAGTCAAGTCCTGAGAGGTTAGAGTCCTAAAAGGGGGGTTAGAGTCCCCGGGTTAAAGTTCCCTGGTTAAAGTCCTCCGTGGTTAAGGGGGGTTAGAGTCCCCGGGTTAAAGTTCTGTGGTTAAAGGCCTCCGTGGTTAAAGGCCTCCGTGGTTAAATAAATAGGGTTTACAGTGTGGGTTTGAGTCCCTGTGGTAGAGGTATCACTAAAAGTTACAGTGTGGGTTTGAGTCCCTGTAATCTAGTATCACTAAAGTTTGCCGTGGTTAAAGGCATATTGGGTTGCCGTGGTTAAAGGCCTATATAGCACCTTTCCAACGTGGCCCCCGTCGTCACGGTCACTATTAGTTAGAAGGAAAGTGGTGCGAAAAAGTTCTGATATGTGTGTTGAATTAATAATGTGTAACACATGTATGAAGTTCCATATGATGAGTGGAGCCATGTCTCCAGTCGAGTCAAGTGGATATATGAATATTCATCACGGAACACAGACCCAGTGCGTTATGTTGTTGATAAGGAGGCCACTATCATTATATTAAAATGAATAAGTGGTAGGGAGGCCAAAATATTATTATTAAAATAAATATCGTCCATATTGCATTAGTGTGCTGCTCTGTGGTAGAGGGATGCGGCCGCCGCGCGTGGGAACAGGTCTCTCTCCACATTGCAGTTTCAAACTATGCATTGACAACCTAGTTGATTAAATATAGGTGGGTATATATGCTCCGGGTCTGAGGAGGAGCGGGTGTTATATTATATTATTATATTATATGTATTATGTTCTGCTATATGGTTAGTTTATTTGCATGAACCGCTCTGAACACCGCCGTGCACTCCCCCCACGGGCGCGCGGCTTGAGGGGTGGAAGCGCTTCAGAGGCGTGCATGTTCACAGAAATACGGAACAGTACTGTTAAGGGGATGCGGACCAGTGATGGAGCTTTCGTCATCAGGGTCCCCGTTTTCATTTCCACATAATCATCACCATTATCATTATTATTTCGTTGGTGCCGCTTGCTGTAAACGGTGCGGGACCACACGTAATATCACATGGGTCTGCACTCTGCATTGCTAAAGACACTCCACATTGATACAACACTGTCTTGGAGCGACGCGCGCTCGGCCGAATTCTACTCCCTCCTCGAGAACTACAACAACACGGCTGAACACTCTCTCTCTCTCTCTCTCTCTCTCTGTCTCTCTCTCTCTCTCACTCTCTCGTTCTCTACCCATTCAGAGTGTTCTCCCCCACTCGCACGCTCTCTCCCTCCCTCTCCCTCTCTCTCTCTCGCTCCCTTTCTCTCTCTCTCTCTCGTTCTCTCTCTCTCTCTCCTTCTCTTTCTCACCCTCTCTCTCGTTCCTTCTCTCTCTCTTTCTCTCTCTCTCTCTTTCGCGTTCCCTCTCTCTCTCTCTCTGATAGGTTTTTATGACGAATATCCTCTATATATCTAAAGGCCTTAATGAAGAATATGCCTCCCCTACATCATGTAGCAGAACATGCAAAATCCTAGTTCACTCTCTCTCTCTGGCAGTTATACATGCAAAATCCTTCCTTTCAGCACACACGCACACACACACACACACACACACACACACACACACACACACACACACACACACACACACACACACACACACACACACACACACCCCTCCCCTTTCTAAGAGTGTATAAAGTGACATGTAATATGGACATTCTGTTCTTTTTTGTCGCCTGCTCTCTTTTGTCTACTGGTCGTTTTTTTTTTTTTTTTTTTTTTTTTTTTTTTTCTCTCTCTCTCTCTCTCTTTCAAGGTAAAAGTGGCTATGGAGAGTCCGATGGCTCCTGATAGCAGTGCCGAGGGGACTACTCGACGCGTACACCCGATGGGCGTACACCCGATAGCCCCACTGGGGGCTATGGGCCTTACGTCTAGGTCAGGCATTATAGCTCAGCTACAATCAATGGGCGCAGAGAGATTTGTGTCGATGTCAATCCGTGACGTAGCATTTTTTAAAGAAGGTATGTTGCGAAATGGGGCAGGAGAAGGAAGGGTGATTACGTTTCCCCCCCTCAATCCCCATTAATCTATCTTGTGTTCCCTCTCTCTTAGGCCTAAGGGGGAGTGGGTGTAGACTGGATGTAGACTGGAATTAGCTGAGATTAGGGGTAGAAAGGGAGGAAGCCCTGCGTATTAGGCACTGTTTGTTTGCCTAATACGATACTAAATTCCAACTAAAACATGTGTGTGTGTTGGTACCGGTGTGAAAGGTTGTTGTATTTGAGTGATAGGTTTTGTTTGTCATGGTTCCTGGAGTATGGGTGTGAACACCGCAGCCAGGCACCGCTGGCACCGCAGATCAATCACCGCTGATCGTCGTCTACGACACGCAGTTCATCCACGACTAGAACGGGGGAAGCGGCCGCAGGGGAGACACTGAGCTGAGTTTGAGTGGTGGTGGGCCGGCCGGCGAGGGGTGGAGAGGACAGTCTGAGACACTGGGAAGGCAGCGGACCGGAGGAGGCACGTTTGTCTAGGGGACCGCACCCTGGAACGGGGACCAACCTCAGGAGGTCAGCCCTTGCCCTCCAGAAGACGGGGCCGACCCAGGTGGGCGGTGCACTGTGACAGAGGGAAGGAAGCGCCCTGATGGACGTTGTGTGTGCCTACGGGAACCAGCTCAGGAGGAGACCCACGTCCCCTAGAAGACGGGACCAGGGGTGCACTGTAATAGAGGGGGGGTTCCTCTGGGTTAGGTGATGAGTAAGGGGGGTCCGGTGGGGTTACGTGCTATCTTCTGTTAAGTTGCCAGAATTGTGTTTCTCTCTTTCTTCTCTCTCTCTCTCCCGCTTTCTCCCCTCCCTCTATCTCTCTCTCTCTGCTCTCCTGATGTTGATTATCCTGTCTGGTGTTGGATGTGATGCATGTAATGAGGTGACAATCGACGGACATAGATCAATGAACTGTGTGTTGACGTTTTATTTAACGTCAAAAGGGGGAATTATGACGAATATCCTCTATATATCTATAAATAATACTGTCACGGTGTCCAATGAGCAGACTAGTATGAATGGAATCCAAGTGTGTTTCAAGTTGTTCGCATATTATTGTCTAATTACACTGTAAATACAGAAATGGAGGGGATGCTGGGTACCAGATGATGGTGAATGGAGGGGATGCTGGGTGTGTAGGTGATGGAGAGGGGGGATGTATGGTATGGGCAAGTTGGGGGCCCTGTTGGGGGATGGAGAGGATGCCCACGAGGCAACTGCAGGATCCGTGCTCAAGGCACCGGCCTATGAGGAGCCCTTGGAGGATGCACCGGCCGGCTCTCCTCCCCGTCTCTTTCCTGTCCAGCTGGGGTCCCCCGTGTCTGAGCCACCGGACTCTGCTGACATGATGGCATCCGGGGATGAGGATGTGGGGGAACCAACTGCAAGTTTCTATGAGGTCGTGGTAGGGTTGTGAGAATGGGGACAAGATATTGTTGCGTGTTTTGTTTTTTATTTTCCTTTTTATAATATACTCATTAGAATATTGTCTACTCATGGGATATTGTATACTCTTATGTGGGACAATGTGTGTTTTGTTTTGATTTGTTTTATGTGAATTTTAGTCTGATTTTCTAATGATCCTTCGGCATAGAGATTGCAACCATTGAAAATCATTGCATTATTTTTTCTTCTTTTTCATTTGTGAGTTTGGGTGATGGTGACGGAGTATGACGCTGATATGCCCCAACTGTGAATCTGAAAGTTGAGTGGTTCTTTACGCATTTTTTATGTATTTCAATCAATGGGTTTTCTCATAAATGAGTCTGGATGCATTGTACTGGTTGTTAAGTAAGCTATGTGGTGTTCTGTGTTCTGTGTTTCTTCCACGGGCTGTCAGGGTGGGGAGAGGCTGAGCGACCATGGACGCGATGGGGAACGGTCAGCTGTCATCCGCTTCATTGGGGACGCTGTGGTCGTGCTGGGAACCGTACCGAGGCCCTTCTCCGCCGGTGGTGGGGTGGAAATACAACCCCGACGATGTCACGAGCTGTTGCTCGCTGCTCGCCTGAAAATATAGGGCTGGTGCCGGATTGAGGGGGAGGGGCCGGCAACAGGACTTCGGCCTGAATTCAGTATGATGCAGTGTCCTCTGGGGGTGATGGCTGACTTACGGTGTCGTTCGCCACTCTCTGCCTGATGGCCTGCGGTATTTGGACTCTGTGTGGACTCCACACAGCAACTGAATAAATTGAACTGAATTGGACTCCACACAACAACTGAATAAATTGAACTGAATTGGACACAACAACTGAATAAATTAATAATAGATGAGAAAGTATAAATTGATTGAAATTATGCGAAATGTGACTGAACTGAAACTGAACTGTCTTGAGATATGGTTGATATTGTGCAAAAGAAAACTGACCTGGCTGAACTGTCTTACATAGTATTTCAGGCATGTACATTGTGCGAAAGCGGTCAAGCATAATTTCCATATTTTACAGGTCCTGGTTAAGGTTAAATCAACGTCAGTTTATTGTTATTTTTTTTTGTGTTTTCATTCCTTTATGAATATACAGTGAATCTTGATGACTGTATCCTCGTGTTAGTTGTGGGTTATATTGGGTAATTGTAATTAGTATTTTCACGTGTTTGATCTATGGCCTGCCCATCTACGGCCCTGACGACACTAGACGCTACTGGATGACCACTGGACCATCTAATTGTCACATGTCTCTGCTATTCCATGCGCTTCGTGCTATGTTTGCCTCTGGGCCCCCGTATAGTTAAGCTTCACGCTTCTATGATATACACGCCCTCTTGGATTAAGTGCAGGTCTGATGTATTGATGGCAGTATTGGTGGTCATCCGCTATGTAGGTATATGTCCGGAGATGTACTCTATTTGTTCCTGACCTTGGCTTTTTGACAGGTCCATGCTTGGTGTATGTCTTGATGATTAGGGAGGGGATTAGGCACCCCGAACCTCTAGTCATCAACAGGCGGCAGTGGGCTCGCAAGAGTCTGGGCGCACGTTAAAAACAAGATATAGTGCGGGGGGAGAAACTGAAGGCCCCCGTGTGTAACGAGGTATGAATTAACATACCACTGTGGTACCGTCTAGTCGGCCCAGGAAACGTCGCACGTAAGTTGGTGTGGGCACTGGGTGGTACGTGGGCGACAGTCCACACCTAGGAGCAGGGCGGTGCACCGGAGGGGGCACAGCGCCTGCCGTGAACAGGCAAGGCTGGCGAAAACGGTCAATATTTCCATGCCCAGAGCAAGCGGGGTGGGGACAAGACCGTCGGTTTCTAAACTGAGTGGCTGATAGGTACTACGGACAGTCAGCTGCTTGGGGTCCTGACTTGATGACGGACTATGAGGTCGCTATCGACTGGGTCGCCAGCCGGTTGGGGGAGCGTTATGGCAGAGACCATAAATGCACCTGGCTCAATGTACAGTCAGGCCACAGTAACCTTACTAGCCGATACGGGGTTAGTAGTGTGGTATAATTATATCCTCATGTAAATATATCCCCCTCCCTGTGTTCCCTTTACCTGTGCCCCCCCCCCTCTCTGTGGAATAATCACCCCCCTCCCCTGTGTCCCCAAACCTGTACCCCCTCCCCCCCATCTGACCTATCAAATGGGACCACACACCCCCTTTGTTGAACTATAAAGGGCTCTTCCCGACCACAATCATGGTCTTACCTGGGTAATTTCAGCTGATCACCTGGGGCGAGAGCCTCAGCCATTCTCTCTATGTATTCTATCTGTTTGGTTAATAAACCTTGTTATTATCCAAGCCTCGGTTGACTGAGACATTCTTCATCAGGATATCCACAAATATCCCACAATTGGCGTCTACGAACTTGTGACGGACTTTTTGCGTCCTCCCGGCGTGCTGTATCATTCAACTATACAGAGAAAAGTGAGTATAATAGGATGGTCGACTAAATGTATGGAAGGAATTAAAATCTTCCCGCTTTTCTCTGTGCCAGGTGAATATTACAGAATGTTGTCCAATATTGAGATCATGGCTGAGTAAGAATAATGTGCATTAATATATCTGATCTGTATTGAGAATCGTACCGGGGAAACGCGTGTACCTGGGTCCTTATCTGGACAGATGTTCTGAGAGGATGGGTTGTTGTGCTATTCCCGGATTTGGCTGTTGCCAAACCGAAAGTTAGGGCACAAAATAAGGGTGTTGGTTTGCTACCCCTAGTCTAGCTGATGCAGACTAAAAATATAGGCAACAAAGGAAGATACGTGAGCTTATTATGATGTGATATCCTTGGAAAACGCTACTCTATTGGAACCTATTAATTACCAGAGTAGCGTCATAATATTCATTGTTTCAAGCCCACAATCTCTTCCATTTCCTGAAAACGATGTATTTGGATTGAATTCCAATTGATTATACAGATAGCGGGAAGATGACCAGCGCGCTCGGGAGTACGTGAATGTACATTTAACGAGTCGCAGGTCGAAGGGACCGTGAGTGTGATTAAAAGGTATATATAATCTAATATATCGCTATTAAATTTCGAAGTTCAGGATTCGGTCGTTATGACTTTAATAACGATGTATAGATATATCAAGGGATAAATGCCTTGTCGCAGCAGATGCTGGCCGACTAAACGAACAAGCGATCCAATACAGTCAGACATATACACACGTTAACTTATATGTATTAATGTTTGTTTTGTCTGTTTAAAGTCTCGTTTGTATTTGCGTGCGCCGAACATTGAGAGACTATTACCGTTATATAGAGAATAACATTGGAGTTCAGGTAATAACATTGAAGTGCAGTTCACGCGACATATTAGGATAGTAATTTCCGGAACCGACCCACGGGAGCAACCATTTGGAGAAGTATAGTTTTATCGTTTCAGTTTGTTTACGTTTCACATATGCACAGGCGCGTTCATTCGGTAACAAAACGCTGGTATAGGAATTCCAGGCTATTGAGAACTCGTGGAAAAATACTGTATGAATTACAAAGCGTTATTTCCGAGGCGAATGGGAACGCACGAACGTCGCATGGAGCGATAACGTCACGCTATGCGCGCCGTGAAGTGATTATTTTATATTAAACTATCCATAAGCGAACGTAAAGTGTAATGTACCCAAGGCCAAGGGTGCGTGAAATCCACGTGTAGTATATGTTTTATTTGTATATGTATGTGCGCGCTGCTATTGGAAAATGTTGAGTTGAGGTGGCGAGATGCGGGTTGCTGACGACACGTAACGGATCCAACCCAACACAACAGCTGTCCCCGGTGAGTATGACAATCATAAATATAGATGCATTGATTGATTGAAAACTTTATTAACAGATTGCAGAATGGGTACAATACAGCACAGCTCAATACACAATTGTTAAGGGGATGCAGACCAGAGAGAGACTTTAGTCTTGTTTACATCAGGGTCCCCCATTTTCGATTTATCAGATTTGTTTACATCAGGGTCCCCCATTTTCAATTTATCAGAACATATTATGACATACATGACAGACAGATAGTCAGTACTGCTACATCTGTACATTTATGACATACCAGATTTGCAAATTCAGTACTTTTTGTGATACAAAAGGAGCCAAGAAAAGGGAGTCATTTGACGTAGAAACTGTACATATACACAACTATCAGTTAAAGCAAATTACAACTATCTCAGATCACTTGAGTGTTTATGTGCTTTAATTTACACATTATAAGTCACATAAAGCTAATTACAATGTCTGTTTCAGAATTATAATACATCTGTGGGCGCACCGGTCATACTGACCATGGGAGCTAAACAAACACTTCCGGTTCCCAATATATGGCAGTACAGGAATTGTAGTCCACATAAACAGCGTTAGATTAGACTTTATAAGCTTTCAATGTTGAAAACTTGGAACACAAACAACATAGATCATGTTAAAAGTAAGATGTTTAGGTTATATTCACTTGAGTTAATGTGTTTAGCTAAAGAACCAATGAAAGATAACTAGCCCTTTCCATTGTAAGACATTTTTAAACATGAGTCAAGGTGTGTGAGTCCACATTCATATGATGCTTGTGTACATGTGCGATATGATTGACAAATGATAAACACTATCATTGCATCCTAGGACAGGATGGATGAGAAATATCTGATGTTTTGTTAGGCTCACAGACAGTCAAAGAGAACAGATGGTCTTAGAAAAGAGTGGAAAATTAACATGTGTTTGTATTTACAGATCTGGCTCTGAGGCGAGATGCAAAACAGTGAATGACTACACCCAAATTGTATCACAAAAGACAGAAAATCCAACAATTTGCATGTCAACCGAGAGACAGTGCAGAGCTGAGAGACAATCGATTGACCATTTGGAACAAATCTGCATCCAAATACCCACATGTAAATTTCTTCAGAGTGGGCACTTGGGAGACAAAACAATGCAAATGCCTAGAGAGGACTCTGACCACACCTAGAGACGACGATAGCAGACACCATTGGATGGGCACTTGAAACCCACAGGGTATGCCTACACTCTGACCACAGACTTGGTGGACCAACAGAGAACCACTTAAGTAACATGAATTAGACACCGGTGATGAATTTGCAGTTATGAAAATCTACCTAACTCCCATACTAACAATAACTAACCAGTCGTTTTCATCATCTCTTTTCAAAAGACACATGAATCAGAGAAGTGCCCGAGATGAAAGAGTAATGATGAAAACAACTACTTACAATCCCCTCCTTCTATTCTCTGTTCATAACCAATAACATGCATGACTTTCCTTAGACTATTCTTTTAACAACTAATACTCTCCATGATTGCAAAATTATCAACCACCAAAATTGCAGCACAATTATCTAAATGTACAAGATATCAACAACATTGATCATTTAGCTGACACTTTTATCCAAAGCGACTCACAGGTTCTGTACGACAGGACATCAGGCAAGGCACACCTCTATCAGCTGAGTAACAATGGTCATCAAAGTGTTGAGTGCTACAGTGTAGATTAGTTTATTAGGACAAATGCATGACAGTAAGGTTAGGTAAAACGTAGATGACAAAACAAATGATTGTTTTTCATGCAAAAATTAACTGGCTACCTAGATTTTATGTTTTTTCCCCATGCTATGCTATGATGAGCCATACTGAGATGTGAAAAACGCCAGAGAAGTCGTGGCGAGGTAAGTATCCTGAGGCACACTCAACGCATCCTGAGGTAAGATCAACTTCAATTTAACATCACAGACTATTTTATCTAATTCAAGACTTTGGCCATTCATTTACAGTTTTGTTTAAGGCCTAATGCTGTAAGATCTAGGTAGATCTAGTTAGATACAAGAGCTGATAAAATTGTAGTGAATGTGACCTTCTTGACGTAAGGAATCACTGCTAATGCAATTGGCTTGCATTTCCTATTTGTCAATTAAGTGATTTTATTTACAATGAATTGAATTAATCCCAAAATGATTTTCCACTTAAGCAGAAAGGCGTTGAATCATTTATGTGAGGAGTTTTCTAAGGCAGTGTTTATCACCCTCAGATCACGAATTGGTGAGAGGACAGGACGAGTGAGACGATGCGCGACCTGAACCACGAAGCTGCGGACACAACCAATGACGATTCGGACAATAAGAAGAGATCTAAAGACGATAAAGGGCGAGAATGTCTCCTTCACTATCGCAGCAAGCGGGCAGCCAGAGAGACGGTATAGGATTACTAATGCTTTCACCAGCCAAGAAATAGGCCTGTCGCAGTACACCTACCCCATCGCCAAGCTGATGGATAAATATGTGCACCTGCGTCAACTACCTATCCCGCTCATAGACGGTGCCACCCCGACCCTGCTGATAGGCTCCGACCATGCAGACCTCATAGTCCCGATAGACCGGGTCCACACAGGGCCCAGAGGCTGTCCTGCAGCAGTCGAGACCCGCCTAGGATGGACATTACAAGGCCCCCTCGCTAAGTCTCTTAACCGAACAGCAGCCA
This sequence comes from Notolepis coatsorum, assembly GCF_963971535.1. NCBI lineage: Eukaryota > Metazoa > Chordata > Actinopteri > Aulopiformes > Paralepididae > Notolepis > Notolepis coatsorum. The sequence goes on along the minus strand of NC_140169.1, from coordinate 98,740,828 downwards.
CTAGCTGCCTCCACTCCAGAGTGACAGAAGAAGACACCACCCTCCTACAGCATGTCGAGAGGCTATGGACACTAGAGACAATGCCCTTTAAGAACGAAAAGAAAGACATTCGTTCCAAGGAAGACATTTACGCCATAGCACTCCTCGAGCAAGGGACAAAGAGAGTCAAAGTCAACGGAGTGATGAGATACGCAACTCCACTCTTGAGGCGAGAGGGTATGCCCACCTTCCACTCCCCAAAAGAAGCGACGGAGCGGTATCTATTGAACACAGAGCGGCACCTAGCCAGAGACCCCGCTCAAGAGACTGTGTACCGCGCTGAGATTAACAAGCTAATCACAGCAGGACACATAAAGAAAATTGACAACCAGAGGCGACGACAACAACCGTGGGAGAACCATCCAACCCAGCCCACAGACATCCCCAAGAAAGTGGAGCAGAGGACCACGAAGGAGACTGACCAAGGAGACACTGACGAAGAGGAGATCAACCTTTGACGGCCTCCACCCCGGCACTGCAGACCAAACCCATCACCTGCAGATGAGAACCAAAGCCCCGACCATCAAGGTGGATTCCCATGACAAGATTGTCATCCGTGTGAGAGAGAGCGTCCTACTGACTAGCCACTACACCGGCGGGCCCTCGCCCTCCATCAAGTGGTACCGCAATGACGAGGAGAGGACAGCGAAACCAGCACAACACATTCAAAAAACGCCCCGACCACCATGTCTCTGGGCCTGATGGGAGCCAAGCGTGAACACAGTGGCGGATGTGTGGTGGTGATGGAGAACAACATAGGCTGCAGGAAAAGACCACTATAGTTGACTGCTACCGGTGACCCTTGACAAGGTACACAGGGAGCGGACGGCGACCTCCTGTAGGCCCCCTCTGAATGAACGACGACCAGTGAATGTTCCCGACTGCATCGTCAAGAAGAGACATCATCAGAGACCTGTAGAACAAGATACTTCTGAACACACATTGTCCACATTGTTATGTATGTATTGGCCCTGCCACACGACAGACCGAGAACAGATGATCAACACTTCACAGCAACTGTCAGATTCACAAACAAGAACTGTTTCACAGAGTTCATATGTATCTGGAAAATTACTGACTAGGAATATGATGAAATACAATCAGTAAGATTGCATTAACCAATTTTATAATGACAATGAGAAATGATCACAGAGTCACATTACAAAATGGTATTGTTAAACAGGGCAGAACCAGTTGGATTGTTCCAAGACACCAAGTTTGTGTTCAACATTGATAGTATGCACCACAGAACAATGCATAACGATTATCATAATCACCTTTTATATTAACCACTAGGTTAACGGTTTTCAATTTTATTTTGACACATTAGCCACTAAGGTAATGTCTATTGTATGTATTTATTTAATTTTTATGTGTTACTGTTTGGCCCTGCCACACGACCGACAGAGAACACCTTGTCAACAACGACGCAACATCATTCAGATTAATACCTTCACAAGAAGGAAACTTTTCACACAATTGTATGTATCTGCAAAACGATGAACTAGAGATGTGATGAAAAGAAATCAATGAGAAAGCATTAACAATGGTTAGTAATAATGAGCTAAAATGTATTGCTGAAGGAAGAAGTGACCACATGATCACATTACATCACATTTGAATTACTTAGGTTACAAAATTGTATTGTCAGACAAGAAAGAATCAGTTGTTTTATTCTCTCATAGAAGAGGACATGTAACGTTGTTTTGCACCTATATGGTGATGCACTAGAATTACATACAGAAGCGATGCATAAGACGTTTTATCTCCTCATTTATAGAGAAGAAATGGAGAAAATTGCCTGATTCTAAGTAAAGACCAACAAAACTGAGGCAATCACAGATGAACGTGACACTCAAACTCAGGGTAAATACAACTGGATCCTAAGTAATTTCATCAAGAATCATCACAAAATGTGCAAAAATATATATATATATTTGTGAACAGTTTCCCATAAGCAATCATGTTAGTTTTATTAACCACCAGGTTAACGGTTGTTAAAATGTTTTTGTACACATTAGCCTTATGTGTAAATCCGATTCCTAATAATTATGAACACAATTTTGTTTTTTCACCCTGTGCACTCTGACCACACAGACAGTGCATGTATTTAATAGTTTTATTACTATGCCTGTATGCACAAACGATCACATTAGCTCCCCAGAGTCACGACATGAACGACTGAAGGTATGCCAAGATATTTGCACAGCGATAGCTTCTAATGATTATGTTAATTGTTGTTTGATATCAGAGATGAGGACCACTCATTGATATAGGTATTTTGAGCGATTAATAAAAGAAAAGGGTGATATCTATCCCCACATCTCTGATATCAAAATAACACAGACCGCAGTCCAGTCGATCATGTCATGAATCATGTATGTAAATAATTCTATGAATCATGTATGTAAATAATTCTATTAATCATGTATGTAAATAATTCTATTTTAAACTATTATCCCCACTTTTACCTGTTCCAAACAATCCTGGTATATTATACATTAATCTCACCCACATTATAAGAAAGAAAAGTGAGTATTGTGGTATAATTATATCCTCATGTAAATATATCCCCCTCCCTGTGTTCCCTTTACCTGTGCCCCCCCCCCTCTCTGTGGAATAATCACCCCCCTCCCCTGTGTCCCCAAACCTGTACCCCCTCCCCCCCATCTGACCTATCAAATGGGACCACACACCCCCTTTGTTGAACTATAAAGGGCTCTTCCCGACCACAATCATGGTCTTACCTGGGTAATTTCAGCTGATCACCTGGGGCGAGAGCCTCAGCCATTCTCTCTATGTATTCTATCTGTTTGGTTAATAAACCTTGTTATTATCCAAGCCTCGGTTGACTGAGACATTCTTCATCAGGATATCCACAAATATCCCACAGTAGGCGAGCTGTGCTTCTGTGATCAGTGTTTTTGAAAAGAAAATGCTGGGAAGCAGAGGGATGAGGGGTGTCAATTCAGAGGAATCTGAATTGTCTCTCCTAAGATTGGAAAGGGACCCAGCCTTAAACTGCACCTGAAGGTAAAATAAGGGGACTTCTTCTGTTCATGTGAGGAGACCTTGGCCTGGAAGTGGAGGCCTGTATCCTTGGTTGGGTGAGAAGGGGTCCAGTGTAGGCGGTGATGCGGCCCTGTAGGGCCGGTTTCCCCACACGTGGCATCTCCTGATCCTGGCGGGGAGAGGTGCATCTAAGTAGGGCAAGCAGTGCGTCCGAACGGGAGGAGGGTACTCTTAACTGGAAGGAGGTTAAAAGGGTCAAAGTGTGATGGTTGTGTCATATTGTTGGGTGCACAATGAATTGTTGTGTTGACATATAGATTTATATGTCAAAAGGGGGATTGATAGTTTTAATTCATTGATCTGTTGTCAATATCTTCTTCAGGCTGTACACTGACGTCAGATGTCTCTGTGTAGACACAGGCCGCCCCATGAAACGGTCTCTGTGTAAACATAGGGCCCCCTTTGAAACAGTCTGGACACAGGTGCATGATGATATCAGAAGCATGCAAAAGCCCACACACACACCGACACACACACACTCACACACACACACACCAACACACATGCACACACACAAATTATATGCCGTCATCTCAGACATCAATGCACACACATAGAGAGACATACACACCCCCCCCCTTTTTTGTTCGAGAGTATCTCACTTTAGCACACACACACACCGACACACACACACTCTAACACACCAACACACACACACACACACACACTCTAGCACACTAACACACATGAACACACAGAAAAGCATCTGATAAGGAGAGCGGAGGAATCAGCCCCTCCTTTCCCCCATCTAAGCAAACACCAGCACACACACACACACACACACACACACCACACAGACACCAATGCATACACACCGAGAGAAATACACACACCATCTGATAAGGAGAGCGGAGGAAAACAGCCCCTCCTTTTCCCCATCTAAGCAAACACCAGCACACACACACACACACACACACACCACACAGACATTCATGGATACACACCGAGAGATATACACACACCATTCTGACGAGAAATGTATAAATGATGTGACGATGTATTGACGAAACCACCACTTGGCACTGGCTCGCTCGGTGTGCGGAGGTGCGTGGTCCGGATTGTGGTCTACTTGTGCTGTGACGGTTCAGTAAAACTCTGCAGACTGCCATCTGACTCTGTCTCGTCTCTCTGTTCACCTCGCCGACATTCAATAAAAGAACTATGAGGGAATTCCTTTCAACTTCTACAACGTCCATTTGTCCAATCAAGTTCCGACTAGTGTATTTATAATGAGTTAATACAGTTCTGAATAGTGTATTTTCCATCTACAAGATCAAACTCTTGATGAATGGATATGAATATATCCCACATAGATCAAATAAATCACGGATTGAGGCTTTGGAATCCTATCATGTGAAATATTAAACAGATCTAGGCTGTTGAGGGTTTCACAACTCTGTCTCTGGGAAACTACAGTACAGTACCAATATCCTGTTAGCAGCTGTTAGCGATGCTAGTGCAAGTGTATGTGTTTGAGAAAGAGAGTGTGTGTATGTGTGTGTGTGTGTCTGTGTGTGTGTGTTAGTGTGAGAGTGTGTGTGTGTGTGTTAGTGAGAGTGTGTGTGTGTGTGTGCGTGTGCGTGTGCGTGTGTGTGTGTGTGTGTGTGTGTGTGTGTGTGTGTGTGTGAGGGAGGTGGGTGGGACTGACAGGAAGAGGCCCCCCCTCTTGTAAGCAGAGGAATAGAAACTTAAAGTGTGCAGCTCCCAGAAAGAAGAGGAGAGAGAGAGAGAAACACTGTGAGGAAGACAGAGACAGACAGAGAGGCAGAGAGGCAGACAGACAGACAGACAGAGTATTATGCAGTGTCATGTTCTTGTGGTTTTGTTTGTGGCATCGGTCACGGTCGTCATGGCAAAACGGCGAAAAACTCCCTGGACTGCTGCCCGGCTTCAGACCACAGGTACACTCACTCACACTCTCACTCTCACTCTCTCTCTCTCTCTCTCTCTCTCTCTCTCTCTCTCTCTCTCTCTCTCTCTCTCTCTCTCTCTCTCTCACACACACACTCACTCACTCACTCACACACTCACACACACACACACACACACACACACGCACACACATGCTAGTTTCAATTACAGTAAACCATGATATTCACACACTAAACCTCCCTATGTTATCTTATGTCAACAATAGAACAATTCCTAATACCAATATAACACATGAAACAGAAACAACAGACAAGAAAATGAGCCTTTGTTTACTTTGGCCCCCAGCTTATTTCTCCTCAACCAAATCTACTGACTGCTTTTTTTTGGTCCACTTTTTCTCCTTTTTCTTTCTTTTTTTTCAATTTTTTCTCTCATCCCAATTTTCGTAATTCCAATTCTCCCCTCCCCTGTCTTGAACGTTGCTAGACTATGCCTCCCACTGGTCGGCTGTACTGAGGACAGAAGCCTTGCATCACGTGTCCCCTCCGGTACACGAGGAGGCAGCCTGTCGCATCTTTTCACCGCAGCAGCTCGAACTCTCAGTGGCGAGGAGTAACGCATGGGAGGCTAAGTCAAGTCAAGTCAAGAGTTTTATTTGTCACGGCATACGGATATACAATGAAATGCGGGTGGTCTTGCCCGCAACGATGTGCAATTGGTACAACATATAACATATAATAGAATCCAATACAAAAAATGTGTGCAATAAAATTGTGCAATAACAGGTAGCAGGTAACAATAAATTTGTGCAATGACGGGTAACAGTTGACAGTTAACAGTAATAGTAATAGTAGTGCAATACACTGTTACTGTTGCTAATACTAATTTAAAGTGGCCTTCCTTTTGGCAATAAGTGAGGGTGCGTGCGGCCTGAGTGTGTGCCCGCTCATGCTAAAGTGTTACAGTGGTACTCAATGTTCATTGTTCAGGACTCTGATGGCCTGGGGGAAGAAGCTGAGCCTAAGCCGCTCTGTCCTAGTAGCTGGGGTTCGCAGGCGTCTGCCTGACCTCAGCAGCTGGAACAGGCTGTTATTGGGGTGGTGAGGGTCTTTCATTATCCTGCAGGCTCTGGATTTGCACCTCTTGTTGTATAGAACCTGCAGGGGAGGCTCACGCTGCCCCCGATACTTCCTGTTTCCGCCGCACCGGCGTCACCCAACCGACTTGTAGGAGTCGCTGTCCACAACGTCCAATCCCCACCCACCGGCTTTCCCACCCTCTAACACTGCCAATTGTGTTAGTATAACGGCCGGCCAAGCCGGTAGCAACGCAGAGAGCTGGGCTCGATACCTACTGACTGCTTTTTAATGCTTCTTCCGACATCCCATTTACCACTTTTTGCAAACTCCGCCCACGAATCCCCAATCTATCTATCTAATCGAATCTATCTATCTATTTCTCCAGCTAACCCAGGTTTAGACCTTCAGGGAAAGATGTTTACTCTCTCCAAGAGGGGAGGGATCACTCTGTACCCTCCCTTCTCTCCTCCAAGCCCCTCCTACTCCTGGACAACCACGTCTCCTTACTCAAGCCCCTCCTACCCCTGGACAACCACACCTCCTTACTCAAGCCCCTCCTACCCCTGGACAACCATGCCTCCTTACTCAAGCCCCTCCTACCCCTGGACAACCACACCTCCTTACTCAAGCCCCTCCTACCCCTGGACAACCACACCTCCTTACTCAAGCCCCTCCTACCCCTGGACAACCACACCTCCTTACTCAAGCCCCTCCTACCCCTGGACCAGCCAGTCTCCTAGTAGAGGTGAGTACTGGATATTAACCCTAACCCTCTTTCCTACTCATGAATGATACAGTAGAGGCCAGTAGAGCAGTTTCTCAGCGAAGTCCATGCTGTTCTTCATACTGGATACATGCAGCTCTGGCTAGTTAGACACAAAACGAATGTAAAGTAATGGGGTCACTGTAAACAGGGCCTAAACATACTGGAAAATGCACCCAAAGCAAACTGCTGATGCACAATGAGTGGCCCCATTGACTTTGCGTTCGTTTTGAGGGTAACTAGCTAGAGCTGCATGTATCCATTAGGGGTGGGGGGGAAATCTTGCAATATTTTCTGTGCCGATATTATATTGATACAGTGATGCCAAATTGGGAACATAATTTGCAGTTGAAGGAAGGTAATACATTGCAATATATCACAATATTGTGACTCTAGTATCGTGATAATATGGTATCATGGGGGCTCTGGTGATTCCCACCCCTTGTGTCCGGTATGAAGAACAGCATGGCTTATGCTGAGAAATTATTCCACTGATTGACAACATCATTGATACTGTAAGTAATTGATTGGAAATGAATATGCCTGTAAATCTCTACGGCACTGTAAATGAGGGAAACCTCAACGGCCTTGTTGGAGGATAAATAAAGGTTTGAATATGGTCACCGGTAATATCGGTGATGTCATGAGTTTATTAGTCATGGGAAAAAATTTCACATAACCGCGACAACCCTAATGTATAATTCATAGCACAACTCAAACAGGATAAAAAAGGTGATTTGTCTCTCGCCATTGATTACCGTATATATTATTTCCAAAATAGGGTCCCTCCCATCGTGGTCCAGTATGTGAAGCTGTTTGAAACTCCTTGTTCCCTGTCTCTAGGTGTGTCAGTGTGTCTGCGCTATGTGGCTGAAGACTTCAACAGCCAATCAATCTTCACCCTCAGCCCCAACAGTCCCTCCCGCCTTGCACTGCAAAGCAACTCAATTGGCCTGTATGACCTGTCATTCAGTGACAGGTCTTATTACACCCTCTCCTTTCGTTCCTATCGGCTGCTCTGGTCGGGGGTCCCTTCCACCCCCTGGACCAGCCTCTGTGTTGTCGTGGATACACTCAGAGGCGTAGCACAGCTGTTCAGAGGCGGAAGCATGAGCGTCCGGAAAACACTGCCTTTGAAAGAGGTGAGAAGAGGAGAGGAAGAGAAGACAAGAGAGGAGTAGAAAGGAAAAGAGAGAAAGGAGGACTGCAAAGGAGAGATAGGAGAGAAGATGGGAAGAGAGGACATTTACATCTGGCTTGAGTGTTACACTAGTGTATAGTAGTATAGACATATTAGCATAGTAGGTAGTAGTATAGACATTTATTAGCTTAGTAGGTAGTAGTATAGACATACAGTAGTAGCATAGTAGATAGTAGTATAGACATATTAGCATAGTAGGTAGTATAAACATACAGTAGTAGCATAGTAGATAGTAGTATAGACATAGTACATATTAGTATAGACATTGTAGTTAAGTACATAATAGTAAAAGACAGTAAGAAGGTTATTTTTCTTTATTTTAATTTTTATATTTTTATAAATCTTATCAGATGAAACAAAGTCTTATCAGATGGGTCTATGAACTAACTCATTATTGAGAGAGCAGAAATATTTACAGTAAATATACATGAATCATTACAGTAAATCTCTGTTAGGTGACACCGAGACCTTAACTCCTCATGAAGTAGTATGTTTAGCACTCAAATTCTTTATTCTAGAAATACCTTGGTACAGTAGAATAGTACTCTGGCAAAAGCATTCAAAAGCACTTTACAGTATTAGTAAAGTACATGATTCTCTCTCTCTCTCTCTCTCTCTCTCTCTCTCTCTCTCTCTCTCTCTCTCTCTCTCTCTCTCTCTCTCTCTCTCTCTCTCTCTCTCTGTAGTACAAGTGGTCAGGTCCTCCTGTGTTGGAGGTCTCAGGGTTTGAAGGTCAGGTGACAGATGTCGCGGTGTGGGACTATCCTTTGTACTACAACCAAGTCCGGAGCTACATGTACTCATACAGAACGTAGTAGGTCCTAGTGTGTGTGTATGTATTTGTGTGTGTGTGTGTGTGTGTGTGTGTGTGTGTGTGTGTGTGTGTGTGTGTGTGTGTGTGTGTGTGTGTGTGTGTGTGTGTGTGTGTGTGTGTGTGTGTGTGTGTGTGTGTGTGTGTGTTACTGTCCACTGTATATGCACATTCACACATGTTTTGTGTGTGTGTGTGTGTGTGTGTGTGTGTGTGTGTGTATGTGTGTGTGCTTTCACATGCACGGTAACACTATTTGAAGGAGTGTTCATAACACTGGCATAAACACGACATAACATCTGACATAGATGTTCATGAATGTTAATGACTGTTGTTGTAATTGTCATTCGGTTGATTATGACACTTTCAATGGAAAGTTGACATTGTTCTGGATGTCTTTGTCATAACAACTTGACATTAATATAAGGTGTTGACGTTTACATAAGGTGTCCTAAATACATGTCATAGCAGGTCTCATTATCACATATAAAGAAACAACTGCCGAAAACGCCGGAACTCGTCATTCCCCGCCATGCTCAAGTTGCTGAGGACGCCGTAACTCGTCTTTGATATCAATATTTCAAAAATCGACAATCGAAATCATATTTCCCCTCCGCAGCCTTGACACACAGTGCTGATCTCCTCTCAACCCTCTAGCGGTTCAAGAGCGCCATCTGGTGGCCGATCGGCAGATCGAAACCGGATGTCAACCTTTAAACCGGCAGGACTCACTCCATATGGGGTCCGGGCACTCGCTAATGTTAGAGAGACTCTGTCTTCACACAGTGAACATCGATCGGTGGAAATAACTCGAAAAAACAACATGATTTGGACGTATATACTATTATACAACCTGGAAATAGATCGGGCATTTCAACATCCCATAATTGAAAACTGTCTACTCCACGCTGATCGCCCAACGGCCCGAGGAGACTGGGGTGAGTTTTAGCGTGTAGTATTACCGTGTTCGATATAAACTGCTATGATGAACATATGACCCACATTAGATGAATGGTATAACGTTGCCCACGGAATTATAAACGCCCCCTCGCCCATCCGGTCAGATGACGTGTAGTAAATTCTAGAAGTACGTCCAGTTGACATTTTTGATCTCGCACAGATTCCTACCAAACTGTATTTGATCATCAATATAATGCATTTGGGGCTATAAATCACGTTCTGGAGAAAGCTGCAGAAAGAGATGAAAACATACTTATACTTTAGACCATATTTTAGTATGAATATGTGAATGAAAAAGTTTAACGTTGCTACACCATGAACAATACATATAGGACATTGAATGGGCCCTAATAATGGCAATCTAGCAATAGAATTTAAAAAGTTATAGCCCTGCAAAGAAGGGGAACTTCTCCATGTTAAATAGAGCTGGCAAGGGATGGTATATCATGAAATTAACCATGGCAATCAAAGTGTTAATGACTGTTGTTGTAATTGTCATTCGGTTGATTATGACACTTTCAATGCAAAGTTGACATTGTTCTGGATGTCTTTGTCATAACAACTTGACATTAATATAAGGTGTTGACGTTTACATAAGGTGTCCTAAATACATGTCATAGCAGGTCTCATCACATATAAAGAAACAATTGTATGGTATTTGTTTACATTACATTCAATTGTCAAGTGGTAGACTTGGAATTTTTTTTTCATTAGACAATTACTGTACTACAGTGTCATGAATATTTTCCTTGACCTCAGGTGCCACCTCAGTGGTAGAATCTGAGGTCTTCAGTAATATGTCATTAAAGGAACCCGCCAACACGTCAGCCTAGCTTAGCACAAATTAATGGAAGTGAATACGGATCAGCTAGCCTGGATTTGAGCCAAAAACACCTCTCCAGAGATTTAAGCTAGGCTACTGGCCAGTGGTCCATATCCACTTCCATTAATTTGCGCTAAGCTAGGCTAGCGTGCAGCCGGATAGCTTTCTACTGAACACAGAGAAAATTGGTATCTATCTTCTTGTCTGACTCTGGAGAAGACTAATTAGTGAACATGATCCTGGCTATGACATCACTGATTAGTGGACATGATCCTGGCTATGACATCACTGATTAGTGGACATGATCCTGGCTATGAACAACATTCATATTGTAACTGAGGGGTACAATTCCCTGACTGTATTGATAAGTATGGTATCATTAAACCACTACCGCTTTATGTACTTTAATTACTGGCCATACAGTACACGATATCTAAGTATGATGAACACTTTCCCACATATGAAATCAGGTCCACACAAAGGTAATAGTCAAATATTTAATATATAGCAAAGGGTACATATAATAGTTACTTATTACATTTATGATTTGAATGCACTTGTAAGGCAAATGAGTATTCGTAGGCAAATCAACACTGAATGTCCAATCTCTGGTTACACAGGAAGCAAGTATACAACCTGGCTCTTAGGGAATTATAACGATGGTCACTTAATGATTATAGCTGGATAATATACTGAAGGGGTCCCGCCGGTTGTAAGCCAGTAGGGGGGGTAGGAGAGCCGTCGGCTGTATCCCGTCTGGTCAACGATTTCTAGGGAGAATTCAGGTACAGAACACAGTGCCCGTAGAATCTTGATCCGCAGATTAATACACTTGGGCTCTCTTGTAGACGATAGCTGTAGCTGTAGCTGTCGGTCCACAACGAAGAAGAAGCGAGGCGACCTCAGTCTGGTCTGAGCGCCGTCTCACCTTGGCTCCTCTCGGGGTAAATCCAACACTCACCGGTGTTGGCGATTATCCGCTCCACAAATCAAAGCACCAAAGCAAATAGATATTCCATGCCGTATAGGGCTCAGCAGTCGTCGGGGTAGGTAATCCAATGTACAGGTCCACTCGGTCCTCGTCCAGAACTCCTCGGATGAAAGCACCACGTGTGGTCTGCCCAACCTGGTTAAGACTCTAGATAACGCGAGGAAGCGATGGGGGTGCTGCTCACTTTAGAACTCTAACCGAACGATGCACCATACATAATAGACTATTATTACTTAATAGAAATACGGTGCCAAACTCTGGCAATTCAGCTATTAATTCGCACGAGGTCTCAATGCTATTCTAAGGCCAAACAGGCCGTACTACACCGCACGCGGTATCGTGGGGTGAGGCTTCACGTCTTGTTACTTAGTTGGGTAGAAGGGTAAAGGACTAAGAGGAATTCTACATTTCTTGCGCCATATTTATATGCACAGTGGACAAGTAGTGCCGCTCTGCTTTCGGTAGCCGTATTCCTGCGCGGAGCTGAGGCTAGTAAGGGCATGTCTCGTCGGTACCTTTGAACTTGAACGCCAGGGGCTTGTCCCTGGCGCCTGGTCCTTTTGTCCAATAAGAGAATGAACTATTATGGGCTGTAGTAGAATAAAGGGATATTCCGTGTATATGTACAAGGAATATACAAGGGATATCAAACGATATACAAATACTATTAAATATATATCCATAAATAAATATATATATTCGGTTTAATCTGATCCTTCACAACACATATTATACATATTAACCTGTATGTATGTGTGTGTGTGTGTGTGTGTGTGTGTGTGTGTGTGTGCGCGCGTGTTTCTAGCCCAGGATCTGTTCTCACCTGGACCAGAATCGGCTATTCTCTCAGCGGTGACGTCCTATTGGAGGATGACTTCAACAGACAGGCTGACCAACCAGTCAAAAAACTGTACAAAGAACCTGGACCAATGGGGGAGAAGAGGAAGAAAAAAATCATCAAGGATGGACGGAAGAGAGGAAGAGAGAACACATTAAAAGAGAGAGCGAGAGGGAAAGACAGAGAAAGAGAAATATATTGAACATTTATTGAATACATTTTGGTTAATATAATACATTTTTACATATTGAGGCATTTGGATTTTCTGGCTGATGCATCATAAAGAACTAGTGCTGTTAGCCTGTATGTTTGATATGATACACTATGAGACTATTTAGTAACCTACTATACACATTTTATACTTAATACAAACAACACAACAAATGTTATTGTTAAAATACACAATAAAGTTTCACAGCATCAATTCATAGTTTTCTGTTTGTTGGTGGTTATCTATCTTTCTATCTATCTATCTTCTTTTATTTATTTTTTTTACAAATATTACAAATCTAAACATCAAAGTAGAGCTCCTATGCAGAGCTGTCTGTATGCCTGTACATCACAGCCTCTGAAACAGCTCTGCTACCAAAATCGGAACATCCGCAACCAAATTAGGTTGAAAGAAAATGTGGCTATAACGTTGAAATGGGTGTAAACAGTAATCACTAATAACCAAAAATTAAGCTTGTCTGAACATTTGTGAGTTATGCAGTGATCAGAAAAGTAAACAGACAAGGCTGCACAGATGCCGTACAATTTTATTATTTAAGTATTTTCAACAAATGTCTGGCTCTTATTTATAAAAGAGACAAAAAATATGGGGGGAACAATAATATAATATTATTATAAATTCAATATGCTAAAGGTGCTATAACATTCTTATGTAGAGTAATAATTTAAATAATATATATATAGTAATATATCCACATATCTTTTAGAAAGGTGCGTAATACAAGTATTGCTTCCCCCCCAAATGTTTTTATTGATAAATGAATAAATGTATAATTTAAAAAATCCAAAATGAATGTTGATGTTTACATGTTACAGGCATGTAATCCCCTCCCTACTTCCCATTCCCCCAGATGGAATGCACCTGATTCCATAAATAACATGTTGTTGCTCTAGTCTAGTGCAGCATCTAGTGGCTGAATGTTAGCACCTTTAAGGCAAAATAATATGAGTAAAGGTAGCACTGGTTAGTTTACTTCCTGTTTGGGCAGAGATGTTTGACAGTCGTCCAAATCTCTGCATAGGAGTGTCGACTCTGATGAAGCTTTAAAACTTAGTTTTAATTGGGGCGGCTGATTGGCGCAGTGGGCAAGGCGCTCGCCTCTAACTCAGGAGATGCTGGGTTCGAGCCCAGCTCTCTGCGTTGCTACCGGCTGGCCGGTCGTTCATACTAACACAATTGGCAAGTGTTAGAGGGTGGGAAAGCCGGTGGGTGGGGATTTGACGTTGTGGACAGCGACTCCTACAGGTCGGTTTGGTGAGACGCCGGTGCGACGGAAGCAGGAAGTGACGGGGGCAGCGTGAGCCTCCCACGCGTTACTCCTCGCCACTGAGAGTTCGAGCTGTCTGGTGAAAAGATGTGACAGGCTGCCTCCTCATGTACCGGAGGGGACACGTGATGCAAGGCTTCTGTCCTCACTACAACCGACCTGTGGGAGGCATAGTCTAGCAACGTTCAAGACAGGGGAGGGAAGAATTGGAAATACGAAATTGGGATGGGAGAAAATAGAAAATGGGGAGAAAAAGTGGACAAAAAAAAAGAAAAAATAATTAGTTTTAATTGGAACACACAGTATGTAACGGAGGTACCGCAAGTATATCCAGTCACGATGGACTTCAAGTGTTGTGAAGTGACTGTGAACGTTAGCGGTACTGCAAGTTAAACTCACTCCCCCTTAATTAAAAGGCATACAGACACGTTACCAAGTAGTGAATTCACCTCTTGGTATAGTGGTCTGCGATGTCGCCCGTGCCGTGGGAGACCGGGGTTCGAGACTCGCTCAGGGCAAGCCGATTCGAACCGGCTACACATACACAGTAGAGTTCCCAGAGTGGAATGAAGAATAGTTCTTGTTGGATTGTTGGATGTTCATGAGGACACAGCTGTGACCCCCCCCCCCCCCCCCCCCCCCCCCCCGAATAAATAAATACAATTAAGATTATTGAAGTGAATAGCGTCCTATAGCTGAATGCCTGTCGGAACTGCATCAACAATTATTATTACTTTGGTATCTTGTATCTTCTGTTTCTGAAGAAATGTTGAAGATGACAGTAGCACCAGTTTTTTGTTTACCGATTGACTTTTTCCTTAAAGGGATATTTCACTTTAGTAGAATTTGTCAAGTTTCAGCAGTCTTCTGTGAGATGTAAAGTAATCTACTAATAAACTAGTTTTGATTGATTGATTGATTGAAAATGTTATTAACAGATTGCAGAATGGGTACAATACAGTACAGCTCAATACACACAATTGTTAAGGGGATGCAGACCAGAGAAAGACTTTCGTCTTGTTTACATCAGGGTCCCCCATTTTCAATTCATCATAACATATATGACATACATGACATACAGATGGACAGTACTGCTACATCTATACATTTATGACATACCATATTTACAAATAGTGACCATAAATAGCATACTTCTGAAGTATAAACAAATAAAACAGACTTATAAGTCAAAGGTACATGTTTGTTTTGGCAGTTGATGTGTTTACAGATTTATGACCTTTGAAAAATAAAAACAGATCTGGACTCTGGTCAATTATTTGTTGTAGGTTGTAGTGTGTTGTGTATCTTTGCCCTGCATGGAATGATTAGGAAATGGTTACCAGTTACCTGCTGCCTTGCTGAAGGAAATATTATAAACATTCTGTGAGAAGTTGACAGTTGGTCAAACTACACCTCAAGTGAGAAATAGTTATTTTACTGACAATGTGAAAATGGCAACTTAGCAAATATATATATATATTTTTTTTTACAGTAGCCTATCTTATTTAAAAACTCCTCCCAATCCCAGGACCCCCACCTCCCCCACATCCCTGAGACACAAAGAAAAAAGAAAACAACATTGAGCACGAAAGAAAGCACAGGCCTAAAGGGTCTCAAAGGGTCTCCAAGATGGTGAAGTACCTCCATCTCGAAAGTCATGGAAAAAATAGTATACGAACAGGTCGAAAAGTACCTTACGGATACAAATCTAATCTACGAATTCCAATCTGGCTTCAGAACATCCCACTCCACTGACACATGCCTTCTCTATTTGAACGACCACATCAAGCAAGAGGTGGACGCGGGCAAATACTGCGGCATGGTCATGCTAGACCTACAAAAGGCCTTCGACACTGTCAATCACACCATTCTGATTGACAAGCTAAAAGCAATTGGTTTTGATAGTTTATCAGTGAGCTGGATACAATCCTACCTGGAGGGGAGAGAACAGATGGTGGAGGTAAACAGTACCCTATCCCCCCCCCCCCTCACAGTGAACTGTGGTGTTCCACAAGGAAGCATACTAGGACCACTACTGTTCCTAATTTATGCAAATGACATGTCGTCAGCTTGTGACTGCAACTTGTTCCTGTTTGCGGACGACTCAGCCCTGCTGGTCTCTGACAAGAACAAGTTACAGGTTGAAAAAGCCCTCAGCTCGGAACTAGGCAAAATCTGCATATGGCTCGCCGACAACAAACTATCATTACACATGGGCAAAACAGAGTCCATTCTCTTCGGTTCAAATAACAAACTCAGCAAAACAGACGGCTTCTCAGTTACAGTGGGTGACAATATTGTCACAAGGAAAGATGAAATTACCTACCTGGGTTCCATCCTAGAGGTTAATCTTTCCTGTGACAAAATGGCATCCAATGTAATAAAAAAAGTCAATCAACGAACTCGATTCTTGTACCGGATCTCCTCCCTGGTAAACAAGAATACCCTGAAGACTCTGGCAGGAGCACTCATTCAAGGGTACTACGACTATGCTTGCACCTCATGGTACCAAAGCACCTCAAAGGCACTAAAAACCAAATTACAAACATCTCAAAACAAGCTAGTCAGACTACTGCTTGACCTGACTCCTAGAACCCACCTCACCCCTGCACACTTTGCCAACCTAGTGTAGCAGGGTGGATTATCCCTGCTTCGTGGGAACTGTGGGGTGCGGTCAATAGGTAGCGAGACACAGTAGCACTCTGGCCAGCTGCACCTCTGTCTTTGGGGTCCGGAGCGTCAACTGGAGGCTGGTAGTGGGGGTGAATGAGGCCCAGGGTTTACAAACCTGGTCCGGTACTCTGGTCTTCCTCCCTCTCTCTGGAGTAGTCCGCAGTACTCCCCAACACACCCTCACCCTCCACAGTTGCCCCTTTTTCCCTCCCACACCTACTGACCGGATGGTAGAGAAATAACTGGGTTCCCCCCGCAAGCAGTGCCCTCCCTTAGTGAGACGACCAGAACCCTTACAATGGAAAAGGTAGAATAGCAAGGGGTTACGATTACATATATTACCCGTAGCAAAGGGTTAGGGTTAGGGTTAGAAATAATGAAAGACACACACAGTGTTCCCGCTCTGGATGACTGTATTGTAACTCAGCCTGGTTACAACAAAGCTACGGCTGGTGATTACTGCACCATGGGTATCCATACAATAATTACTGGCATGAATTATTAGCATAAGTCAATTACAGTATCACACACAGGCACCAAGTGCTCTCAGGTACCCAGACTAAACGCTGCCCACGTCTGGGCGGACCACAGTATTCACCTTCTTTAAGGAATTACACTCTTACTGTCCCCGGTTGAGAATATGGGGAAGGAAGGGGGAAGCATAGGGAAGAGAATAAAGGGATTCACAGAACGGGAATTATTTAGGAAATACACGCCTTATCACGCTCAAAGAAAAGGAATAAAATAAAAGAGTGAGCCCACAAAATACCTTGCAAAAGTCCTATGCTAATACCGGTATATATTGTCTGGGGTACCCCTATTGAACTGTGGTTAACAACGTTAACTTCGCCCGCGGGCAGCACCACACTGTATACTGTATATGGAGTCGGGAGCATCAATGCTCGTTTGTACTCATCCGAAATGGCCGCCTCGTCACTCCACTGTTGTCCGGGAGGCAAGATGGCGTCGAACACTCGCGCCGCAGGGGCTAGCAGGCGGAGCTATAGCAGAGAGGCAGTGCTGGCTGAGCTGGTGCTGGGCGAACTCTGCTGGTGGTAAAGAACTCCCCGTGTCCTGCAGGCAGCCTGGAGCAGGGGTGCTGCTGCTCTCCGGTGCAGACAGCTGTTGACGCCCGGGCAGACTGCTTGGATGTCCCGTACGTCTCTGGCACGCAGACTATACCGTCACTGTAACTAGGTATAACACGAGCAATGCTACTGTGAACCTTAGCCGCACGCTACTTATACCGCTCACTGTAACTAGGTATAACTCGACTCCCAGTGCCCGACTCTGCACTTAATGTTCATAATATCATAACACTGGTACTGCTAGGATATCGTCTCCACTAGCCAGTACTTCCTATCACCCGTCCCTGTTCCACGGGGCACTCCGGCATAAACGTCAGCAACGGGGCTGTCTAGAGCTCCCCCGTTAGACGTGACTTCTCGTGGTCAAGTTCACTGCCGAGAAGAGAACGACTTCCGCTGCACTCCTCTCTTTATCATCTCTCAGCTCTCTCCGCCACTCTCTGCCTGCTACTGCCCCCTGCTGGTCCCGCCTGCCAGTCACACGGGGAGACGCACTGTAAAATATGAATCAATACTGTCATTTATGATCCGTATTCACATGCTCTTGGGACAGGGACGTTTGTGTCATTGTTCGTGTGAATCAATGACACTAGTTAGAATGTCTTTGTGTACAAAAAGGGATATAAACACAGTCAGCAGTTCTGAATAATATACCATATTTTCCAGACTGCTACATTTCCCCCCACTTTGAACTTGCTAAGTCCTCTGCAAGTTAACAACAAAACAACAAAACAAACGCATGCATGAAAACGGTCCTGAGACCAACAGTTTCACACATCGGTTGACAATTACACATTATGCCAACAGTTTTACACATCGGTTGACAATTACACATTATGCCAACAGTTTTACACACTCCCTCAGGAGTTGGACACACTGTTCCGCGAACACGCTCTTGAGCACGTAGTCCTGGCGATACCGAGCGGGTAGCCGACCTCTGGTGCTCCTCTGGGGCCGAGCGGCCTCCACTCTGGGGGGTTCCACCTCCCCCGCCTCCGACTCCGTGTCGGATTCCTCAGTGTCCGTCGGCGGGTCACGGACCACGGCCTCACCCTCCGGGGCCATCGGTGGACCGCCCGCGGCCTCCTCTTCGACTCCGTCTCCGCCGCCTTCCCCCTCCTCTCCTGAAGGGGTCGACTCCACCTCTGACTCGGCGCTTACGGCCTCCTCAGGGGCGTCCCGCAGGGGACCGGGGTGGTTACACGCCCTAGGATGCGGTTCCCGCCGGTGCCCGAAAGCACCTCCGATGTCTGATTCGGACGAGCTCCGCGGTGCCACCGGGATCTGTCGAGGGGCCCTCCCCCGCACTTCCGGGTCAGAAGCCGGAAAGGGACAGGTCTTGAGCTGGTCTCGATGCACGGTCCTTTCTGGACCCCCTGCTTCGGGCCTGACCGTGAACACGGGCGTCCCTTCGTGGCTCTGCTTAACCACCACATATGACGTAGGCTCCCACTTGTCTTGTATCTTATTACGGCCCCGGATTCGGTGGTCGCGTATCAGGACCCGGTCTCCGGCCCGCAGGAGTGCACCTCTGCTCTTCCTGTCGTAAATTCTCTTGCGTCGATGGGATGCCTGCTTCGCCGTGGCCTCAGCGGCCTCCGCGGCGGCCTTTAGTCGCTCGTGGTGACTCTGCACCCACTCATCTAGGTCCGCCGCCCCCTCCTCAATGACGTCTCTGCCCCCTAGGACATCTCGGGGCATCCTAGCGTCCCTCCCGAAGAGCAGGTAGAAGGGAGAGTATCCAGTGGAGGAGTGCTCGTGGCAATTGTATGTAAGTACCAACTCGGGTAGGTGCTCCTTCCAGTCCCGCTTCTTCTCTGCGGGCAGACTACGCAGCATGTCGTGCATTGTCCGATTGAATCTCTCGCACTGCCCATTCCCCTGGGGATGGTAGGGCGTGGTGCGGCTCTTTGAAATCCCATACAGTCGGCAGAGCTCCTTGATGACGCTCGACTCGAAATTTCGCCCTTGATCAGCATGGAGTCGGGCAGGGCAACCGTAGTACACGAACCAATACTTGATGATGGCAGCGGCGGTGGTCTTCGCAGTCTGGTCTTTGGTCGGTACGGCAATAGTGAATCTGGTGAACATATCGGTCAGCACCAGTACGTTCTCATAGCCACCCACCGACCTCTCCAACACGGTGAAGTCCATGGCCAGGACCTCCATGGGTGCCGTCACGTTAGTGCAGGTCATCTGTGCCTGGGCTTTAGGGAACACGTCGCGGGCTAATGCACATCGCTTGCATTGCTTCACCCATTGCTTCACCTCTTCTGCCATTCCGATCCAGTAGTAACCTCGCCTCATCAGGACCACCGTCCCTTGTCCCCCGTAGTGTCCCGCGTCTTCGTGCTGGGTCTCGTAGATCCTCCTTCGCAGGGCTGTGGGCACCACCAGCTGGAGAACCTCCTCTCCATCCCGGGGATCGCTTACGCGCCGAAACAGCACTTGCTGATGCAGACGGAATCGTTCCCACTGCCCGTATAACTTGCGGAGTTTCGGGTCTCCTTCCTTCAGCTGTACTTTAGTGGGGGGGACCCCCTGTGCCACCGCCCGCCACACCGGACCCAACTCGGGATCGTCCGCCTGGAGCTGTCGCATTTCCGCCCAGTCATATCCGCTGTTCCCCTTCTGTGCCGCTATCCGTCGTGCGCCGACACTCGAGACCTCCCGCGTCTCTGTCGGTCTCCCAGGGCACAGCAGGGCCCGCACTTCCTCCGCTGGGACCATGACGTAGCCCTCGCGGGCGACTGGGGCGGGGACGGACAATGGAACGGCCCGTTCTTGGAGACCCTGACGGGTGTGGGTGCCAGCCGCGGCTATCATTAGGAAGTCTTTCTCAGTGTCTTCCACTTCAGGTTCTGATCGCATCGGCATGCGAGACAGAGCGTCTGCGTTCTGGTTGAGTCGACCAGGTTTGTAGTGCACCACGAAGTCATACTCCGCGAGCTGAGCGTTCCACCGCTGCTCCACTGCTCCCAGGTTGGCCGTGCCGAGGTGTCTCAACGGGTTGTGGTCGGTGATCACGGTGAACTGGGCGTACATCAGGAGGTCTCTGAACTTCTCGGTGACCGCCCACTTCAGGGCGAGGAGTTCCAGCTTGAACGCACTATAATTTTGGTCATTCCTTTCGGACCCACGCAGGCCTCGGCTCGCAAAGGCGATGACTCGCTCCACGCCCTCCTGTTCCTGACTGAGTACCGCTCCCAGTCCCAAGTAACTCCCGTCGGTGGTCACTATGAAGGGGAGCTGGAGGTCGGGGTAGGCCAGCACCGGGGGTGTCAAGAGGCACTGCCGCAGATGATCGAAGGCCGTCTGACACTGCGGCGTCCACTTGAAGGCCTCGGGCCGGCCCTTGGCGAACCCCTTTTTTTCTTTCCCCATCAGGGCGTGCAGTGGCTGGGCCACCTGGGCGAAGTGGGGCACGAACCGCCGATAATAGGACAGGAACCCGATCACCTGCCTCACTTCCTTCGCTGAGCGTGGCGCCGGCCAGTCCTCCAACGCCTTCACTTTGTCGGTGTCGACCTGTATGCCGGCCGCGGAGACGACGTGTCCCAGGAACTTGACTTCGGTCTTCAGAAGGAAGCACTTCCGGGGCTTGAGTTTGAGTCCATGCTCCCGAAGCCGTCCAAACACCAGGTCCAGCTTCTGACAGTGGCTCTCGAAGTCGCTGGCGAACACCAAGACGTCGTCTAGGTAGACGAGTAGGACGTCGAAGGCCAGGTCCCCCAGCACGGCGGTCATCAACCGCTGGAACGTCGCTGGTGCGTTACACAGTCCGAAGGGCATACGAGTCCACTGGTAGAGGCCGAAGGGCGTCGTGACAGCCGTCTTCTCTTGGTCTTCCTCTTTCACCGCCACCTGGAAGTAGCCGGCGGTGAGATCGAGCGAGGAGAAGATCTTGGCCTGCCCCAAGGCGTCTAGGGACTCCTCGATACGAGGTAGGGGGTAGGCATCCCGGTGTGTCACGTTATTTAGGCGGCGGTAATCGCAGCAGAACCGCACGGAGCCGTCTTTCTTTATGACGATCACGGCTGGTGACGCCCACGGACTGCAGCTCTCTACCAGGACACCCAGGTCCACCAGATCTTGCACGTGTCTCTTTACTTCTTGGAACACGTGGGGCGGTATTCGGCGGTGCCGTTGCTTGACCGGGTGTGCGTCACCAGTGGGAACGTAGTGTGTGACCGTGGTTGTGTAACCATAGTCCCCGTCGTCAACGGAGAACACCGCCTTGTGTTTCTCCAATACTTGATTCAGCCGACTCACTTGGGCCGGTGTGAGATCCTGCAGGTTCGCCTGTACGTCCACGGCGAGCCCGCGGGTCTTCCCGTCCGGCTCCGCCTCTGGCGGGCGGTCCCGAGTCTGAATCGCCGTCACTCGGACGCCTCCTTCCACTTCCTCCACGGTCACTCTCTCCTTAGGCCGTACCTGACGGGGGCAGTGGATCTCTGCCAACCTGGCCCGGGGTCGGAGCACCATCTCGACGTTGGTCGGGTTCAACACCCGCACAGGCACTCTCCCCTGTCGGGCGTATGCCACCACGTTCGCCACCAATAGTCCGGGAGGCAGGTTGGCCCTCGGCGTGTGCTCTATCATCACGGGACGCCGCATCCCCGCTGTCGTCTCACAACGGCCTGGGACGACCACTTCGCTGTGCGGGGGAATGACCACTGGTTCCCTGCCGGCCACTTTGACGTACCCCATCCTTCCCGGGGCGATACACTCTCGGGCTTCCTGGGCCATGGCGGCGACCACACGGCGGATGGCGACGCTCCCCGCGTCGACACGTCTTCGGCTCGCCGGCCGCATCCCCTTGATCCCCTTGAACAGGCCATCTACCCCGCCGAGCACGTTCATGCCCAGAAGTCCCGGGATAGCGTCTCCTGTGGCCACTCGGCCTGGATCGTCTTTTAGTATGAATATGCATTTCCCCGGAAATGTCATATCCAGGCACTTCACTTCGGCGTAGAGACACCCCACCACTGGGATCTCCAACCCGTTGGCGGCGAAGAGAGTGATCCAGTTGGAGGGGGTCAACCGCGACCGCGGGAAGTGTCTGCGGAAGTGGCTTTCGGTCATGGTGGTGACTTCGGCGCCGGTGTCGAAGAGGCAGCAGGTCTCGACCCCGTCAATCTGGACGTCTAAGGTGAGACATTCCCCCATGTCTTGCGTCTTAGTGCCCCCTGCGGCCGAGTCGGCGACTCCGGTTACGACGCCGTTGACTGCCCTTCGGGATCCGGGTCGGTCCCCTGACGAGCCCGGAACTTCGGGGGTGGGGGCAGGGGCTGGGTGGGGCTCGCTGGCGTGGCGGGGGCACTCCCTGCTGATGTGGCCCGGCTGATTGCAGGCATAGCAAATCAACCTGCCCTCTTCGTCCCGGCGGGGCAGTTCCCGCTTAGCGGCGGGCGCGTCGTCTCTGCGTCGCCGTCCGGGGCCGCCTCTCTGGGTCGCGTCCCGCGTCTGTTGGACGGCCTGGAAGAGTTGCTCCTGACGTGCGTCCAGCCGCTCTTGCCCTGCGAAGAGCCGCTTAAAAGCTCCCTGTATTGCGTCTCCGCTCATCGGGGCCTCTCGTCCTTCTGCGGCTGCGGCGTGGACCAGGGCCTGGGCGCCACCCCTATTGGGGGGCAGGACCATCTCCTCCTCCGACCAGTCTATCGCCGCCATCATCAATTCGAGAAACGTCTGCTCTCCGTTCTCTTTTATGGACTTCTTCATCTCCCGTCGCAGCATCCCATCCTTCAGGCCTACCACAAACTGCTCCTGCAGCCGGGCGGCAGGATCCGCGACTCGTTGGGGTTCCCGGCCCTGTATGCGACGCATCTGTTCCTGTAGATCATACGCAAACTCCCTCACGGTCTCGCCATCTCCTTGTCGGCGGTCGAGGAACTCTCTCAGGCGTTCACTGACCGAGGTCTTGTCTCCGTACGTCTCCTGCAGCACCCGGAACACGGCGTCCGGCTCCGGGGCGGTCCCTTCTAGCACGAAGCGCACTGTCCGTTTAGCCGCGCCCTTTAGATGCTGCTGTACGAACTCCGCCTGTTCGTCACCGGGCACTCTGCTGCTCCGAAAATGCACCTTCATGTCTCGGATCCAGTCGTCCACCAGCGGCTCTCCTCTCTCTTTCCCCCCTCCAAATTCGCTGCACTTCCGCTCTCGTTGGACGTACACCACTGGGAGGGGCGCTGGAGGAAGCTGTTGGATCATGGCTTGGGCCAAGGCACGCGACTCTCTGTGCCTGGCCTGCTCCAGTTGTTCGTGTTGGTGGTCTAGGGCTTCCGCCTGGTCTTGGAGTTGACCCTTTAGGAACTCCACTTCGGCGGTCAAGGTCTGCACCGTCTCGGCTCCCCCCTCTTCCTCTTTGAGCGGGGGCGGCGAGTCACCTCCTTGCGTCACCCGGGACGGCCCGGCTTTGGCATCGGGCTTCGGGGTGTCGTGGTCCGACATCTCAGGTCTCTGGGTCGTCACTTACAAGGGAGTGGAGTAGGATGTTGATCCTGTTCGTGACGCCAAATGTAGCAGGGTGGATTATCCCTGCTTCGTGGGAACTGTGGGGTGCGGTCAATAGGTAGCGAGACACAGTAGCACTCTGGCCAGCTGCACCTCTGTCTTTGGGGTCCGGAGCGTCAACTGGAGGCTGGTAGTGGGGGTGAATGAGGCCCAGGGTTTACAAACCTGGTCCGGTACTCTGGTCTTCCTCCCTCTCTCTGGAGTAGTCCGCAGTACTCCCCAACACACCCTCACCCTCCACAGTTGCCCCTTTTTCCCTCCCACACCTACTGACCGGATGGTAGAGAAATAACTGGGTTCCCCCCGCAAGCAGTGCCCTCCCTTAGTGAGACGACCAGAACCCTTACAATGGAAAAGGTAGAATAGCAAGGGGTTACGATTACATATATTACCCGTAGCAAAGGGTTAGGGTTAGGGTTAGAAATAATGAAAGACACACACAGTGTTCCCGCTCTGGATGACTGTATTGTAACTCAGCCTGGTTACAACAAAGCTACGGCTGGTGATTACTGCACCATGGGTATCCATACAATAATTACTGGCATGAATTATTAGCATAAGTCAATTACAGTATCACACACAGGCACCAAGTGCTCTCAGGTACCCAGACTAAACGCTGCCCACGTCTGGGCGGACCACAGTATTCACCTTCTTTAAGGAATTACACTCTTACTGTCCCCGGTTGAGAATATGGGGAAGGAAGGGGGAAGCATAGGGAAGAGAATAAAGGGATTCACAGAACGGGAATTATTTAGGAAATACACGCCTTATCACGCTCAAAGAAAAGGAATAAAATAAAAGAGTGAGCCCACAAAATACCTTGCAAAAGTCCTATGCTAATACCGGTATATATTGTCTGGGGTACCCCTATTGAACTGTGGTTAACAACGTTAACTTCGCCCGCGGGCAGCACCACACTGTATACTGTATATGGAGTCGGGAGCATCAATGCTCGTTTGTACTCATCCGAAATGGCCGCCTCGTCACTCCACTGTTGTCCGGGAGGCAAGATGGCGTCGAACACTCGCGCCGCAGGGGCTAGCAGGCGGAGCTATAGCAGAGAGGCAGTGCTGGCTGAGCTGGTGCTGGGCGAACTCTGCTGGTGGTAAAGAACTCCCCGTGTCCTGCAGGCAGCCTGGAGCAGGGGTGCTGCTGCTCTCCGGTGCAGACAGCTGTTGACGCCCGGGCAGACTGCTTGGATGTCCCGTACGTCTCTGGCACGCAGACTATACCGTCACTGTAACTAGGTATAACACGAGCAATGCTACTGTGAACCTTAGCCGCACGCTACTTATACCGCTCACTGTAACTAGGTATAACTCGACTCCCAGTGCCCGACTCTGCACTTAATGTTCATAATATCATAACACTGGTACTGCTAGGATATCGTCTCCACTAGCCAGTACTTCCTATCACCCGTCCCTGTTCCACGGGGCACTCCGGCATAAACGTCAGCAACGGGGCTGTCTAGAGCTCCCCCGTTAGACGTGACTTCTCGTGGTCAAGTTCACTGCCGAGAAGAGAACGACTTCCGCTGCACTCCTCTCTTTATCATCTCTCAGCTCTCTCCGCCACTCTCTGCCTGCTACTGCCCCCTGCTGGTCCCGCCTGCCAGTCACACGGGGAGACGCACTGTAAAATATGAATCAATACTGTCATTTATGATCCGTATTCACATGCTCTTGGGACAGGGACGTTTGTGTCATTGTTCGTGTGAATCAATGACACT
Source organism: Notolepis coatsorum (assembly GCF_963971535.1). Classification (NCBI taxonomy): domain Eukaryota; kingdom Metazoa; phylum Chordata; class Actinopteri; order Aulopiformes; family Paralepididae; genus Notolepis; species Notolepis coatsorum. Next base: position 98,714,877 of record NC_140169.1, on the reverse strand, counting down.
AGTTAGAATGTCTTTGTGTACAAAAAGGGATATAAACACAGTCAGCAGTTCTGAATAATATACCATATTTTCCAGACTGCTACACTAGGATGGCTTAGAGTAGACAACAGAGTACAGCAACTTGCAATGGGCCTGGTCTACAAGATACACTACGCGACCAAGGTACCCATGTACATGTCAAAATACTTCCCAAAGGTCAGTGAATACCACGATCACAACACCAGAGGGAGCTCCACAAATCATGTAAAACCCAGATTCGGCTCAAACAAGGGACTAAACACGTTTCGCAATTATGCCACATCAATGTGGAACGCCCTGCCTAAAGCTGTAAAGGAATGTGAATCACTACCCACCTTCAAAAACACTCTCAAAAAACACCTACGTGAGACTGCAATTCGAAACTGGCCCCTACAAATGTCCTAACCTAGTTGTACAGTAAATGACCAAGTAAGGCTTTGTCAATATTCCAATGTACAGTGTAAAATGTGTGTGTGTCCCCTACCCAACCCCCCCCCCCCCCCCCCACCTCCAATGTACAGCCCTCACCCAACCCCACCCCACCAACCTCCTCCAATGTACAGTTTCTACGCCAAATGTATATACACTCCTTTTCTGGACACTTTTGTATCACAAACAGTACTGTATTTGCAAATCTAATATGTCATAAATGTATAGATGTAGCAGTACTGTCTATCTGTATGTCATGTATGTCATATATGTTATGATGAATTGAAAATGGGGGACCCTGGTGGAAACAAGACGAAAGTCTTTCTCTGGTCTGCATCCCCTTAACAATTGTATGTATTGAGATGTACTGTACTGTACCCATTCTGCAATCTGTTAATAAACTTTTCAATCAATCAATCAATCATAAATGTATAGATGTAGCAGTACTGTCTATCTGTATGTCATGTGTGTCATATGATGAATTGAAAATGGGGGACCCTGATGGAAACAAGACGAAAGTCTTTCTCAGGTCTGCATCCTCTTAACAATTGTATGTATTGAGCTGTACTGTACTGTACCCATTCTGCAATCTGTTAATAAACGTTTCAATCAATCAATCAATCAATCAATCCCCCGAGAGAGAAGCGCTGTTGTCTAGAAATCTAGTAATCTACGAGTTTATCAGAGGCGCCTGAACGTACGGGGCTCTGATTGGCTGGACGTGTGAGCGTCCGCCCCACGTGGTCCAACTGTCACCCACAGCCCTACAGAGACAGAGTCTGGCCAGTGAGGTCTCCGTGGAGTTCAATGGTTTTAATGTTAGAATAACAGCTGTAAGAGGATGGATGTCAGGATACTTATTATGATACATTATTAATTACATACAGTCAGCACAATTACGCTGTCTGTGAGCCATTATGGGTCATGTTTTTACATGCTTAGTTTGTAATCCCTTAGTAGAACTGTTTATAGACCTTTTAGAATCAATGGGCTCAGGTTTGTTCATTGAGCCTTTGTCTTTAGAGCACAAATGTTTTTTGTTTGATTAAGTTTAAATGTATACCGGTATATAAATATTCAGTAGCTATTTACAGAACCGTGTTACCAATATTGCTGAACTGTCTTCATGCAGGCCTCTGGGTTGGTGGTTGTTTACAAACAGCAGCTTTCTTCCGGTATTTTCTCTCCGGTGTCCAGACCGTTCAGATACTGCATGGTAGGAGGGGTAGTTTGGCGCATTGTTGTTGTTTTAGGATAATGTATTTCCACGACAGTTTACTGTGCAACAACATTAACCCAGTAACGTTAGCACGTTAATACATCAGACTGCAACCGTCTCTCTCTCTCTCTCTCTCTCTCTCTCTCTCTCTCTCTCTCTCTCTCTCTCTCTCTCTCTCTCTCTCTCTCTCTCTCTCTCTCTCTGATTGATTGGTTGATTGAAAAGTGTATTAACAGATTGCAGAATGTGTACAATACAGTACAGCTCTCCCCCCCCCCCCCCCCTGTCTGGTGTCTATCTTTCAGTCTCAAGTGATGTATTCTTTTGTAACTATAGAGGCAGTATGAACGTTTGCAATAATAATAATGAGAATTATTAGGCCTATTATTATTATGCTCCCTGTTGGTGATGTCTAGTGTGCAAAACTATTCTCTTTCTTTCTTTCTCTCTCTCTCTCTCTCTCTCTCTCTCTCTCTCTCTCTCTCTGCTAGCTGGTGTGACATGCAGCTTGCCACCCCCTGCGTTGTGGGGACAGCACCCCACCATGATGATGATGAAGATGGTGGTTGTGAAGATGGTATGTAAGGAGGCACTGATCATCGAATCAAAGTTAATTTGTCCCATACAAGTACAATGGGCAGTGAAATGCTTGTTGCCGACTCCTTAAAAGGAACATGCCAACATTGTGGGAAATATGAGTCAGACAAGAAGATAGATTAGATACCAATTTCCTCTCTGTGTGTTCAGTAGAAAGCTATCCAGCTGCAAGCTAGCCTAGCTTAGCACAAATGAATGGAAGCGAATACGGACCAGTAGCCTAGCAAAAACACCTGAGTTTGAAGCTAGGCTAGTGGTCCTCATCTGCTTCTATTAATTTGTGCTAAGCTCCAGGGACAGCTGTATTATTTGTTCATGAGTCTGACTGCCTGGGGTAAAAAACTATTCCGGTGTCTGTTTGTTTGTGGATGATGTCACATTGAAGTAGAAACAATGATGACAAAGGATTAATAAAAGTGACCATAGTAAGATGTGCCACTCCAGGGCTTTCCCCAGGATTTCCCCAATGTCCTGCCACTTCAAAACATAATTTCAATAAAATGGCAAACAAAAGTTACAAATAAGTTTACAAGTTTAAAAATAAGTCTGACATCTCCGCCTGGACGACAACCAACCACCTCAAACTGAACCAAAGAAAAACAGAATTGCTTCACCTGCCGGCCAAATCCTCCCCCCTGACCGACCTTTCCATCACAGTGGAGAATGTAGCTGTGACCGGGTCCCCGACCGCCAAGAACCTTGGTGTTGTCCTTGACGACCGGCTGAACTTCTCCGCTCACATTGGCCCAACAACCAGAACCTGCAGATTTCTCCTGAGGAACGTCAGAAGAATCCGCCCCTTCCTGACAAAAGAAGCCACCCAACTCCTCATCCAATCAACAGTCCTCTCCCGCCTCGACTACTGCAACGCACTGCTTGCTGGCCTCCCGACCACCGCCACCAAGCCTCTTCAACTCATTCAGAATGCATCCGCCCGCCTGATCTCAACCCTACGAAGTCAGCCCATGTCACCCCACTTCTTAGAGACCTGCACTGGCTCCCCATTGCCCGAATCCGCTTCAAGGCCCTCAACCTGGCATATCGTGCGGCAAAGGGAACGGCTCCCACCTACCTCCGGTCAATGGTCTCTAACTACACACCCTCAAGACCCCTACGCTCTGCATCTTCTGGCCGCCTCAGACCCACTCCTATCTGAGCCCCGGGTAGGTCATCAAAGAGAAGCCGCCTATTCTCGGTCCTTGCTCCACAATGGTGGAACGAACTTCCCACCACAGTTAGGACAGCCGAAACCCGACCAATCTTTCGCCGTCAACTAAAGACACACTTCTTCAATGAATATCTGAAATGAAAGAAAAAAACAAACAAAAAACACACTAACCTTCTTATTGTCATGCACTCTTCCTAATATACTAACTACACTCAACACTGTAGAACTCAAGTCTGAACACTTTGATGAACATAGTTACTCACTGATAGAGTTGTACCCTTCCTACTGACTTGTCGTATAAAACTTGTAAGTCGCTTTGGATAAAATGTAAACGTAAATGTATTTGTTTAAGTGTATAAGGTATAAGCTGGCCACAAGCTTAAATATATTATTATTAGTATTGTTATTTTTTATATATATTGTTTAGGGAAAGCCCTGTACTGTAGGGATTCGTTCCCTCTGCCAAACAAACATCTCATTCTGGAGACTGATGCTGATCTGAGTAGCTGTTTGACCTTAACTCATTGGCTGCCACGCTGTTTCCGGGATATGGCTATGCGCTGCCACGCATTAAACCAATGTAGTCAGTCACCTTGTTGGCAGGGCTATAACTATATTCTATATTATAGCTATGGATGCAATACTATGGCTCATTTGACATTGAGTATCTATCGTTCAAGATGTGAAAAAGAAATACATTTTCCATCCATACATTCCCGTTTTATACCGTGGTGAATATAAGTATGGTTTTAGAGCGGTTTAGGGTAATTCCTGGGAGGCTAGTAATAGTATTAGTAGTATTATACTAAATGCATTGGCATTTCGTCCCTACACACACTACAATTAAAAATTCAAATGCATATGATCGGTATTATGTTCCATCGTGAATGCATGAAAGGGGGGGGGTCGTTTCTGATGAATTGATTGTGAATAATGGCATTCGTTAGTACAACAACATACGCTGATCAGGGCGATGGCTATAAAAACAAGGCACAATCAAGCTGAAATTGACGTTAAATTGCTCTTACCTGTGGCCGGTGGGATTCCAAAAAGAATATTCCAATTATTTGATTGCCATCTGGTAGATCGTATGTCCATTTGGCCCATGACAACCCACCACAGCATAATGAATCGGGGGTCCTGAAAACGATTCAATTCGATCGGGTGAAGCCCTAGGTTCAGGTTACTAGAAAAGTCAGCCCGGACCAATATAATCGACACACAGCCCAATACACAGAGTTTCAAAGGATGTGCAATACCGGCCGCATCCTACCAGGCGGCGGTATTGGACTTTTGCGATCTCAGACTCATTCCCTATGATAACACCAGGCTCCCTGGATGGATAATGAATGGAAATATCGAATAAAAGAAATAACGATCAAATAACGAGTATACTCGTTGTTGGCATTCAACCATTGGCGGCCAATAATGAGTTTAATCATTGTTGGCAGTGAATGAGTTAAAGTCATTCATGAATTCATCCAGCTAATGAGCAGCTAATCCCACTCACCAAACACACTAGGGCTGTACCGAATAGTCGAAGCTTCGAAGCTTCGTTCATAATGTTGACATTTGAATTCTAAATCAAATCAATCGATCAATCATCGAATTTTTTATTAAAAAATATATATATATGTTTTCCCTTTTTTTAAATATATATATTTTTATTGGTGCTGTCAGGCGATTACATTTTTTTATCTAATTAATTACAGGATTTGTAATTAATTAATCAAATTAATCGCATTTTAATCGCATAACCATTTTATGCCTGATATTCTATATTCTATAATCATATTTCAAATTTCATGTGTCCGGATGGCAGAATTCAGTACTGTATCTACAAAACCTTCTGTTTAATCATCTTCTATCATGTCAAAGATAACGTTTTTTCTTATTGATATTCTCATTTGGTTCATTACAATTTACTCAAGCCTAGTAACAGACACAGTATTTCTGACACTGGGAATACATTCCCTGAGATCCATAGATGTCCCTAGAATCAGATACCAAGAACATGCAAATGGACCATATAAAAAAAAAAGTCTGTACATGTGTATTCTACGTTCTTATGGAATGAATGAGATAAAAAAATATATATATAATAAACAATTTTTATATAGAGATATCTACTGCACGAATTTTAGGTGTTAATGAAGCCAGCATAGCAATCTGGTTAGCTGTGGTGGAGAAGATAAAGGGAAGCATATGAACCTGTAATTTCTGATGTTAAATGGAATAGTGGATGTATAGTCCAAGAGGGGGTCCTGAGGGGGAGGGGGGGGGGGGAGGGAAGAGCGAGGAAGAGCGAGCAAGAGCACATGTATTGTATTGTATTTATTCTTTTTATGCCTTTTATCTACATTTATATTTGATTTAATTACTGGACTGTCATTATTGTTATTATTATTTCTGTCATTGTCCTGTGATTTATCATTGTTTTTTACTGTTACTGTATTGTTTGTCTAGCTTTATGTTAAAAAAGGGAAAATAAAAAACATTTGTTAAAAAAAAAAAAAAAATGTAATTAATTTTGAGTTAATTTTCATAACGCGATAATTTGCTGTGTAATTAATTAATCTAATTAACGCGATAAACTGACAGCCCTAATTTTTATGTGTCTATTCATTCTGTTTAAACCAATGGAGTTTTTCTTCACAGTTGCAGATAAAGATTAGGCTACACTAATATTATAGTATTATACTATTATAGTATATGACTCATCATAAAAACTTAAATAAAACATTTATCATAAATGATGTAGCCTATCTGCATCCGCTTGGCACTCGGCGCTCCATGAAGACGTCACCATCACTTTCGTACCAACCGTTCCCTTATTGGATTATTTATGTTGACAAAACTGATGAGTTATATTCATTAAAGAAAGTTTATTTAATAAAAAAAAAATACTAATTTAATCAGATTAATCACTTTATTCAAATTGAGGATTTAGTTTGAGGATATTTATAAAAAAATATATATTATTATTATATATATATATTTGGATTATGTCATAAAATATGACTACAGACATTCGAAGCTTCGTTCGAATACTTCAATAGAAGCTTCGAATGTTCAAAAATTACATTCGGTACAGCCCTAAAACACACCCAGATTAACTTGAAGTTCCTTTTCAACTGAATAATTAATTTGCTTTAACAGGGACGGCTGCTTTGTTGTCATAGTTTCTACTTCCCCACAAACAAAAGGGAAGGCTTAAAACAATGTGTATTTGTCAATATCAGTAAAGTCGACAGAAATGTTACTTCCTAGTAAGGTTAGCTCGCTGCATTTCAACAGCACCTCCACCGTCACCACTACCACCACTGGATCACACGTCAATGATCACCAGTTAATTCAGACACCAGACAATCCGAAACTAGGGTGACCAAATGTCCTGTTTGTGCAGCACAGTCCTGCAATTTAGCCCTTTGTCCAGCGTCCCGCAACAGAAGAGAATGTCCCGCATTTCAATAAACTCATATATGAAATGTTAAATAGTTTTGTCTAGTTATTAATCACCAGCCATGCACCGATGTCTCACAAGTAGCCTAGTCTATACACCAGCGTCTCCCTACTTTCCAGTGCCTTGTCTCTCTGGGACAGAGAGATGCACCGCTGGCTGCTGAGAGTTGTGTTGTTGCATGCAGTCTTGAGTAGTGTGAGAGAATCCTCCCGGATCAATGAATGTAGACAATCAGGTGGACTCAGTTGGTATGTATTAGGGGTGTAAAGGTACGTGTATTCGTCCCGCGAATTTACGGTACAGCCGCCACGGTGCGGTACGCGCAGCCATATGGAGAATACGCCCCACAGCGCAAACACACACACATGCAGGCACTTGCGAGGTCCGTGCGAGAACAGCGCGTGGCACACAGAGTCCCCGACTTCAGTTCAGAGGGGCGAAAGTGCACAGAGAAAGGCACATTTACATTGGAACAGCTGCATTTTCTTGTTCGCCCAATAACGTTAACCAAATGAAACCAATGGAAAGAAACACACACGCGTTGCCGACACACACGCGCACCAACAAACACATCAACATCTCCCCCGCCGGACTCACAGGCACAGCTCATCAAATAAAAAAAAGAAACATGCTTTTCCGGACAGATCATCTGAGATCCACTGTGTTTAAATCCAAATAATCCTCTGCCATTGTTGTAATATGTCATCTGTTCTCTAGTATTCAGTCTTGTCGTGAAGTTAAATTCTCTCTAGAAGTGAAAGTGAAACTTAGCAAGGAGAAGTTGTTAAAGGGGCAGTAGGCAAGTCGATGCCTGAACACAGAATGACACCAGTATCACTGACTACCACGGCAAGCCTATAGAAAATTATTCTATTTAATAATAATAATTATAATAATTATCATAAATATAATATTAAAAAAAAAATAATAATAATATTAATAATAATTATTATAAATATTTTTTTTCTGTTGTACCGAACTCGTACCGAACCGTGACCCCAATACCGAGGTACGTACCGAACCGTGGCTTCTGTGTACTGTTACACCCCTAGTATGTATATAATAGGCTATGGGGAGTGTGTGGGGGAGATCACACGTGGGAGGGGGGGTTGAAGGTGAAAGGTGAATGGATGGGGGAGGGTAATGGGGTGGGGGGTGGTTATTATTCCACCACAGTAGACTACAGCACTGTGTTACAGCCTATTTGACCAAACTTCATAGTTAATTAAATCACATGAGACATATCTGCCAAAACCTAAAGATCAAACCCCACACATAGAATAATGAAATCGGCTATAGCCTTATGTAGTAGTTTTTTTTCATCACAATTGGGCAAAACGATAAATAGAAGAATGGTTGAATGGGCTTGTCCAGTGAGAACGCTACTGAGTCCCATCAGTCGGCAGTATTTCTATTGCAGTCTGCAGTCGCCTTTAGCCTACTATGCTGTAATAGCTCATCTAAATGGTTATATTTAGATCAAATGCTTTATACATTATGTAAACATTATTTGTACATAAGTATTCAGTATTCCTTGTCCAGAAATTATCTGCAAAATCGGCATGCTTTCCTGTGTTTGGATCATATAGATTTGGTCACTCTATCCAGGGCCGGCTCTGACCAATTGGCTGCCCTAGGCAGAATTCTATGTGCTGTGCATTGTGAGCTGGGTTGTGCAGAGGATGGGCCAGGGGGAGTGCTCGATGGTGCTGTGGCTGTCCGTTGTGAGCTGGGTTGTGCAGAGGTGGATGGGCCAGGGGGAGTGCTCGATGGTGCTGTGCGTTGTGAGCTGTGCTCTTCAGAGGTGGAGGGGGCAGGGTGAGTGCTCTGTGCTTCTGAGGTGGTGGTGTCTGCAGGTGGCCCAACATTTGCAGGGGTGGGATTCAAATATTTCAGAAGTGCATCTGAAGAGAGAAGAAGAGTGTGTATGACCATTGGGTGTTGCAGTCTATTAGTTTTCTTTTTTTCTTTTTACAAGAATGAAGATGGAAAAACTTAAAAAGATGCATGTCTGCTATGCTGTACATAAGATGGGCATGCATACTAATGGTAATTTAATTAAACATTATTGTCATTACAATGAAATGTAGATTTACATTTACAGAGTCCAAAAAAAGCTGTAAACTGCAGTGTAATACTAATATAGCATAATGGGAATGTTTATTTGGCATTAGTGATATGCACTTTAAAACACTGATGTAACTAACTATAAACTCACTTTAGAGATTATGAACTGTAACTAGAGGTGTGCATAGATTAATTCTTTTAATCTAGATTAATCTATCTGCAATCCTGGATTTAATCTAGATTAATCTAGATTAAAATGGCTCAAAAAAAAAAAAAAACCTGCCGAAGGCATTCAAAATATGTGTTCTACCCAAATAATGACCAGAAGTAAGTCCTTACTTTTTCTTTCCTCCTTATGTTTCTCAGGCCAGGTGGCCCATTACACCATGAGCCCATCTCCCGTTTCCAAAATGCATTACAGACTGTTTGAAAAAACTGTTTTGCTATGATAATTGGTAATGAAATATCAAAATAATGTTCAATAAGATGTACTTGTGTTTAATAAGTTGTTTTATTCAGAAGTTAACACAAATAAATAATATTACCAGTACAGTACAGTATCTAGCACACTCTCAGGAGCAAAACAGAAAGAATCATTTCAAACTTGAACTATGTGACATGGCTTGAATCAACTGCTCCAGTGGATTTGCTCAGTGGCCAATGGTGTCAACTGTGGTTGTACTGGGCAGCTCCCAGGTGTGAATGGAACTGTGTGAATGTGAAGCAGAGCATTCCTGAAAAAGAGCATCTGTGCTCAGCGAACCTACCCTGGGTAAATAAAGGTAAAAAAAAAAAAACGTAAAAAAAAAAAAAAAAAAATTTTAGATTAATGCGTTAATTATATTATCGCGCGATACTAGTATAGCGTTAACGCAGCACGTTAACGCCGTTAACGGCCCAGCTCTAACTGTAACACAACAAACCAAAGTCGTACTACAACAATTAATTATAAAGGAGATGAAAAGGAATACAATTTTTGATTATAGGGTAAACGGATGTCAATACAAATTTAGCCTACAGTATGACACAGGACTATGACCCTGCTGAATAGACCTAATTTCCCTGATGATGACTGATACTACAGTTTTCTTATTTTTAATAGTTATGTAACCTACTTTTATTTTATGTAGGCTACTGTTATGCACGCAGTAGCATAGTTTGTATTTTTAGCTAACGTCATCCAAAAGTAAGCTAGCAAGTTAACATTACACTCTGTTACACTGTTGCACTAGACAATTCATCGCATCACATTAACGCTACTGTACCTCTGCCCTTTTCTTTTTTTTAAACTTAAATTTAAATTTTCAGTTTTGAAACAACATAGACAATACACTTCAACATACAAAACTATAAAGACATAATATCAAAAAGAAATAAAAATTTAAAACAAATAGACAAATGAGAAAAGAAAAAAGGGTGACATGGGTCCTTCACAGTCGGCCTCCCACTTTTCCTATTTTGACAAAAATGTCTCCTCTTGCAGCCTCAGCATATGCGTGATTCTCTCCATTTCCTGTATCCCCTCTATTATCTCTGTCCATTGTTCCTTCGTCGGTGCTTCTACCCTGTACCACAGTTTAGTCAATGCTTTCTTGGCTGCTACTAATAGTATCTTAATCAAATATTTGTCTTCTCCCTGAATGTCTTTCTGTGACAAGTTCCCTAGGTATAGTACTAGACCTGTCTGGGGTATTTCATATCCTACTATTTCATTTATTATCTCTCCTATCTCTTCCCAATAGTTTCTTATTTTCTGACATTCCCAGAATATGTGTGTGTGGTTCGCTACTTCTTGCCCACATTTTCTCCAACATGGCTTTTGTGTTGGCGCGTAATTACCCTGTATTTCTGGTGTTATAAAGAATCTAATTATGTTTTTCCACCCAAATTCCCTCCATATCCTTGATCCTGTGGTTGATTGTTGTATCTTACATGTGTTATACCATTCCTCTGTTATCTCTATTTCTAATTCTTTCTCTCACTTTTCTTTTATATACAAGGTTGTAATTTCCTTACTGTCCATTATTGCCTGATATAGTGCTGATATAACCCTCCCCTTCCTTCCTTCATATGATTTTCCATTATCTTAATTACCCCATTCTGTTCTTTGTCTCTGTCTTGTTTTATTTCTTTGTTATAGTAATCTCTAATCTGTAAATATCTAAAGTGGTCTCTATTCTCTAGTCCGAATCTCTCTTTCAATTTTCGTAGAGTCTGCATATCCCCTCCTTCTATCATTGTACATATTGCTGTTATCCCCCCCCCGTTCCCATCTTTTGAACCCATGGTCGTCTATCCCTGGTTTGAATTTGTTGTCATGTGTTATCCATCTCAGACCTCTGCCATTTTCACGTTGTTCCTCCTCTTCTTTCCTTTTCCTTCCCTGAGCACCGGACTGCTTTGGTCTTTTCGACATGATGATAGCATATAATGCGAGGGTCACGTCAGATAGCCACTGTAGAAGCAGAAACCGACTTGGTGGATTTGTACTGTTAGAATATTAGAATTCATATTAGACTAGGTGTTGCATTTATGTTTGAACTCTAGGGGGCACACCTCCTCTATAAGTAACCTAGCTGATTACTGTAATTCAGGGCTATTCAACTGGTGGCCCGCGGGATGATTCTGACCGGCCCGCAAAAGATTACATGATGATAATAAAAAAAAAAAAAAAAACGTTTTTTTTTTTTTTTTTACTTTTTTCTTTTTATGTCAACGTTCACACGCACAATTGAGCCAAAAGTCACTCAATTAATGACAGATTTCATTGATAAATTGAGGGAAAACTTTGCAAGTTGATTTGATGAATTTGACATGCCCAGAGAATTGATGCATTCTGTGAGCAACCCATTTGCCAATGTAGCTGCTATGTCCACAAAAGGACAAGAGTTCCTTGCATCACTTCACATTGATGAAGGTCTCCTGCAACTTGAAATAATTGACATGCAAGCATCATCTGCTCTGAAGCAGGCACTTGAGAATGAATCCACCACAACATTTTGGATAAAGTGTAGTCATGTCAACACATTCCCCAAAATAAAAACACTGGCAATATCTGTGCTAACAATGTTTGGCTCAACATACACCTGTGAATCCAGTTTCTCTCACATGAATGCCATTAAAACAAGCAACCGTGCCTCCTTGACAAATGAGCATTTGCATCACTGTTTGCGGGTAGCCCTCACTTCCTATGAACCCTCTTTCTCTGCCATTGCCCAGTCAAAGAAGTGCAATCTCTCTCATTAGATGTGTGTATGTAGGCTAGGCCTGTCTGCCCCCCACACCCCCTGATGTTTGAGAGTTAAGAGTGGACAATAAGTGCTAATAAGATGCTGTGATTTGCTGTTGTTGCACAGACATGAAGCACTTTTTCATAAGCTCAGCTGCACTATAAATGTGTTTTTTTGTTCAAGTGTTGATGTTAGAATGTTCAGATGCACATCATGCACTCGTTTGTTTTTTATTTTATTTTTATATTGAAATGTTGAAGAGATGTTGCAGTTGTTGCACAGTCATAAATGAAGCACTTTTTGCAGGAGATGTTGCAGATGTGGCACATAAATGAAGTATACTACTTTTGCAATGTAGTTAAATAAAAGTTGTGAAAATGTGGTTGCGTGTTGTGTCAAGTGTACATATATTCATAGCACGGGGAGGCGCCGTGGCAGTCCGGCCCCTGGCCCCTTGGGTTTCTGACAATGTGGCCCCCTGAACAATTTAGTTGAATAGCCCTGCTGTAATTCATGCACCTGTTTTGGAGATATGTTTTCCTACCTGTTTCACTGTTTGGAACTGACAGACAGAGCAATTGACAACTGTTCTGATTTAACCATTAATTAGCTATCATTCATTTTTGGACAATAAAACCCTGCAAACTGTACCAGCCGCAACTTGGACTTTCTTCTATATTTACATCACAAACTTTGTTACTGAGTAGAGAACTAATTATGGGTGCATCGTGACGCCTGTCAACACATTCGGGGAGTGACAGTCGGCCACTACAGCCACACTTTACCATTGCCCAGAGAGGGGGAGTGCAGATAAAGTCTATTTGCCTGGCTGGAGGGGGGTGAGGTGACATGAACTAAGAAATTATTATTATTTAATAGGCTATGCTATAGAGTTACGCTTGTTGTTGTGGGGTTATTTAATATTTCGAAATAACAGTGTTAACTAGTAGTATTAGTAAAGAACTATTACAATTATAAAAAAAATTTAATGGTAACTTTTTTTTCCTAACTATTTGGCGTTCTGTCTTCCAAATAATCCAGCCATGTACTGTCTGTAACTATCCATTCATGAAATGAAAGCGCACACTTTAGGATCCTCCTTACCCCGGGAATAACCATCAGGAACATTAAGGGTTTGTAAGAGTGGCATTTAACAATGTCACGTTTAACGGACTGCAACAGAAGCTAATCCTGGCCGGTCATAAGACGGAACATAATCAGAATGCTTTATTATATCCCGTACCCCCATAGTCCTGTGTTTTTTCATAATCGGAATGCTTTATTATATCTTACCCCCATAGTCCTGTGTCTAGAAGTTTACCTGAATATGTTAACAGAAATGGCTATGGGGCGACAATAATATGTACAAGAGGCATGGTTTCCATCTTTGGCCTTGCTCTGCTGGCAGCGGTTTATTCATTCACATTGACTCATATCACAACAGCTCATGTGTTCTCCTCTCCGGGAGAGGCATGTGTGGGAAAGAAGAAAAAGTAGGAGGGAACCAAGACTTATATACTCCCAACCTGGCGTAGACAGTAGAAGCTCCGCCTATAGCGCCCTCCAGTGGACACAGACATACATGCAGTCATGGGAGTAGTAGAGGACAGTTACAGTTAGTCACAACCATACATACACCCTCTAGATTCAACAGAATACATCACTATTATTATTAGGGCTTTAGATAGAAGTTTACCTGAATACATCACTATTATTATTAGGACTTTAGATATAAGTTTACCTTAATACATCAATATTATTATTAGGGCTTTAGATAGAAGTTTACCTGAATACATCACTATTTTTATTAGGGCTTTAGATAGAAGTTTACCTGAATACATCACTATTATTATTAGGGCTTTAGATATAAGTTTACCTGAATACATCACTATTATTATTAGGGCTTTAGCTATAAGTTTACCTGAATACATCACTATTATTAGGGCTTTAGCTATAAATTTACCTGAATACATCACTATTATTATTAGGGCTATAGATAGAAGTTTACCTGAATACATCACTATTATTATTAGGGCTTTAGCTATAAGTTTACCTGAATACATCACTATTATTATTAGGGCTTTAGATATAAGTTTACCTTAATACATCAATATTATTATTAGGGCTTTAGATAGAAGTTTACCTGAATACATCACTATTTTTATTAGGGCTTTAGATAGAAGTTTACCTGAATACATCACTATTATTATTAGGGCTTTAGATATAAGTTTACCTGAATACATCACTATTATTATTAGGGCTTTAGCTATAAGTTTACCTGAATACATCACTATTATTAGGGCTTTAGCTATAAATTTACCTGAATACATCACTATTATTATTAGGGCTATAGATAGAAGTTTACCTGAATACATCACTATTATTATTAGGGCTTTAGCTATAAGTTTACCTGAATACATCACTATTATTATTAGGGCTTTAGATATAAGTTTACCTTAATACATCAATATTATTATTAGGGCTTTAGATGGAAGTTTACCTGAATACATCACTATTTTTATTAGGGCTTTAGATAGAAGTTTACCTGAATACATCACTATTATTATTAGGGCTTTAGATATAAGTTTACCTGAATACATCACTATTATTATTAGGGCTTTAGCTATAAGTTTACCTGAATACATCACTATTATTAGGGCTTTAGCTATAAATTTACCTGAATACATCACTATTATTATTAGGGCTATAGATAGAAGTTTACCTGAATACATCACTATTATTATTAGGGCTTTAGCTATAAGTTTACCTGAATACATCACTATTATTATTAGGGCTTTAGATAGAAGTTTACCTGAATACATCACTATTATTATCAAAAAATCAAAATACCGGTAGGACCTGCTCAGAGGTCATTAATCGGCATGCATGCGATGCATGTATACGATTAGTCTCTGCGATTAACCCATCCCGTCGTCCTTCCCCCCCAAGGGCAGCCGGGAGCAGACAGGCGCAACGTGAGCCGCGCCAGGGGACCAATCCAAGTGCTCCTGTCCGTCTTCGTCAAGGACGCCACAGCGTTAGCGATCTTGTTGTTGTGCATGTTTTTCCATTGGGTTTATCTTATCGGGGGGGAAACCCTTGCGAGCACGGGGAGAACATGCAAACTCCACACAGAAAGGCCTGGGAGAGATACCCCACCTGGGTAACTGGCATCATGGAAACCTGGTCCCCAAGCGGGAATCGAACCCTGGACCTTCTTGCTGTGTTTAACCACTACACCACCGTGCCGCCGTATTAGGGCTTTATATAGAAGTTGACCTGAATACATCACTATTATTATTAGGGCTTTAGATAGAAGCTTACCTGAATACATCACTATTATTATTAGGGCTTTAGATAGAAGCTTACCTGAATACATCACTATTATTATTAGGGCTTTAGATAGAAGTTTACCTGAATACATCACTATTATTATTAGGGCTTTAGATAGAAGCTTACCTGAATACATCACTATTATTATTAGTGCTTTAGATAGAAGTTGACCTGAATACATCACTATTATTATTAGGGCTTTAGATAGAAGTTTACCTGAATACATCACTATTATTATTAGGGATTTAGATAGAAGTTTACCTGAATACATCACTATTATTATTAGGGATTTAGATAGAAGTTTACCTGAATACATTTGTGTTCCACTGAGCTCAGCTTTCTAGTTGTTTTATATTGTGGTTTCCAGCCTGCCTGCTTTATGATCTCAGACAACCATGGGTTAATATGTTGAACTGATAATCTAAAAATCTGTTTCATATATCTAGTCTATAAACCATCTATTGTATTAATTGTAGTAAATTGATTAGTAGTCTCAGTTTATTTGTGTGTTTGTTCCTCCAGACAGAACAATTAAGAGGAGGATGAGGAGGAAGCGGAGTCGCCAGAGGAGGAAGATGAAGAACAGGTTGTCATCAGCTGATGATCCTGATGACCTGATGTCCGAACTACCCTTTGCTTTTTCTGCTCCAGCCACCTGGAACTCTCTGGGCTGTACGTATTAAAACTGACTATAACTAACTAACTAACTGTACGTATTAACACTGACTATAACTGTACGTATTAACACTGACTATAACTAACTAACTAACTGACTGTATGTATTAACACTGACTATAACTGTATGTATTAACACTGACTATAACTAACTAACTGACTGTACGTATTAACACTGACTATAACTAACTAACTAACTGTACGTATTAACACTGACTATAACTAACTAACTGACTGTACGTATTAACACTGACTATAACTGTACGTATTAACACTGACTAACTAAGTAACTAACTAACTGACTGTATGTATTAACACTGACTATAACTGTATGTATTAACACTGACTATAACTAACTAACTGACTGTACGTATTAACACTGACTAACTAACTGACTGTATGTATTAACACTGACTATAACTAACTAACTAACTGGCGGCTAGGTGGTGTAGTGGGCAAGGCACTCGCCACCAACGCAGGAGACGCTGGGTTCGAGCCCAGCTCTCGGCGTTGCTACCAGCTTGGCTGGTCGCTCATACTAACACAATTGCCAGTGTTAGGGGTGGGAAAGCTGGTGGGTGGGTTCTGGTCCTGGTCGTTGTAAACAGCGACTCCTACAGTTCGGTCGGGGCGCCTGCACAGCGAGGGAAGGATCTGGAGGGAGGTAGTGTGACCCAGTGAGAGTCTGCGCTGCCAGGCTGGCTGTTGGCTGACTGCACATGTGTCGGAGGAAAGCATATGATAGTCTCCGGCCTCCCGGACCAACAGTGGGGGGGGGGGGGGGGGGGGGGGGGGGGTGCGCGCGCAACAACCAGGAAGGGGGTTGGGAATTGGCATAACGACAACAGTGTGATGGGAAAAAAAATCGGGAAAAAGATGATAAAAAAAATAAATAATAAATCAATAAAAACTAACTAACTAACTGACTGTACGTATTAACACTGACTATAACTAACTGACTGTACGTATTAACACTTACTATAACTAACTGACTGTACGTATTAACACTGACTATAATTAACTAACTAACTGACTGTACATATTAACACTGACTATAACTAACTAACTGACTGTATTAACACTTACTATAACTAACTAACTAACTAACTAACTGACTGTATTAACACTTACTATAACTAACTAACTGACTATAACTAACTAACTGACTGTACGTTTGAACACTTACTATAACTAACGATAGGTTATGTATATAACCTAGTTATATTAGTATTGGCTGAGCGTCCCGCTCTTAGCCTTATGAGATACCCCTTATCTCCTGGTACCTATTGTACCCCAATACGAACAACTTAATGCACCCACACCTGATGGGGCCCCGCCCCTATGGAGGCGTAGCCTATATAACCATGGCTATGGTCACCAAACGCTCTTCCTCGCCAAATCCCGTTCCAGCAAAAGATCCCTCAAAAGGGAACTCAGGGCCGCGTAGAGCGGGACGCTCAGCCCGTTATATATCGTATATGGCTATCGCGTCCCGCTCTTAGCCTTATGAGATATGGGTTAGAGCGGACGCGAGGCCCGACAGATGTACCCCCTGAGGACCCGTAAGCCCACATCAAGGGGCGCGGGGAGCCCTGTCACCCCATCCTTCCTAATGAAGGGGGGGCGCAGTCAACTCCACCTGAATGCGAACAAGAAGGAACCAGAACCCCTTGAACACACCGCACAGGCGGAACCACGTGTGACTCAACACACTGTGGCCCATACCCACACACTCCTGCTACCCTACCAAAGGACGGGAATCAGGAAAGGCCACAGACCCCAGAACCGCCTGGGAGACAGAACCCCCGGTCATGTCCATGAGGTAAAACCTTACAAAGGGGCCCGGGGAGGACCATGAAGCTGCAGCACAGATGTCCTCCACCGAGGCCCCACCCAGGAGAGCGGCAGAGGCAGCCACCCCACTAGTGGAGTGCGCCCTGATGCCCCCAGGGGGATCCTGCCCAGCCAATGTGTAGCAGAGGGTAATGCCCTCGCACAACCAATGGAACAGGCGCTGCTTCGACAGTGCCTTACCAGCACGAGACCCACCGTAACAGACAAAAAGCTGGTCGGTAACCCTGAGGTCCTGAGTACGGCTGAGGTAAATCCCCAAGCACGGACTGGACATGACAGGTGAAGGGCCGCATCCAACTCACTGTCGTGAGGAGGAGGACGAAACGCCTGAACCACAATATCCCGGGAGCGGAAGGAACTCCGGATATTTTTAGGCACAAAAGCAGGATTAGGTCGCAGAGTGGCACCGCAATCGGCCCGAAAAGACAGGCACTCTGGACGTACCGAGAGAGCACAGAGCTCACCTACGCGTTTAGCGGAAGTGACAGCCAGTAGGAACGCGGTCTTGAAAGACAGCTGTCCCAACGGCGCCTGCTCGAGCGGCTCAAACGGGGCCAAGGACAACCGACCGAGGACCAATTGAAGATCCCAAGTCGGAGCCAAGGAGGTTGCACCGGCTTAACGCGTCGAGCGCCAAGCAGGAAACGCTTCACAAGAGGGTGGCTGAACAAAACAGTCCCCTCAATACCCTCATGATAGGAGGATATAGCTGCCGCATATACCCTCACCGTCGAAGCCGACAGTCTATCAAGAAGAGACTGGAGATAACTCAGGACAGCATCCAGGGGGCAGGAGACTGGGTCCCAGCCCTCACCCTTACACCACTCTTGGAACGCACGCCATCTGCCCGCGTAAACCGCGACAGTGGAGGGAGCATGCGCACACCGGATGGTACCAACCACCGAGGGGTCCATCCTCTCCAGACTCACCCCCCCACCAGCCACACCACCAGGCGTTGGCCCAACACCGGAGACCGGAACAGCAATCCGTTGCGCTGTGAGAGGGCCGTCGCCGACCACGGAATGACCCAAGGAGGAGCGACCAGAAGCTGGATCAAGACCGGGAACCACACTGACGTGCCCCGGTCCGGCGCGACCAGGATCACCGTCCTGCGCTCCCTCCGTATCCGCTCCAACAGCTGACTCAACAGCTGTACAGGAGGAAAGGCGTACAGAAGACCGGGCGGCCATGGAAAGGTCGAGAAGGCATCCACCCCCAAGGGGGGATGATCTGCCCGACTGAGCGAGAACCACAAGGGGCACTTGTGAGAGCGTCGGCACGCAAACAGATCTACCGAGGCCTCCCCGAACCGATCCCAGATCTGTCTGACTATGTCGGGGCGGAGTTCCCACTCGTCGTGACGAGGACCGCCCCGAGACATCATATCCGCCGCCACATTCTCTTTACCAGGAATGTGGAGCGCCCTCAGACTGCGCAGCCTGCGGGATGCCCATAGCAACAGTTCGACCGCCGCCCGGAGCAGGCGGATGGAACGAGTCCCACCCTGCCTGTTGATATACGCCGCCGCCGTCATACTGTCCGTCCTGACCAAAACGTGTTCGCCTACCACCAGGTGGTCGAACCGTTTGAGGACCAGGAGGACCGCCTTCAACTCCAACACATTGATATGCAGGGTAGCTGGACCAGCATGACCTGTCCAGCTGCCCCCCACTGCATGGGTCCGACACGTCCCTCCCCAACCCGTGAGAGAGGCGTCGGTGAAGACCGTGACGTGTGAGCCCCTGCTGCCTATGGGGACCCCAATGGTGAGGATACCCAGCCTCCTCCAGTGGGCGAGATCTCCCCATATCGACAAAGGAACCGTCAACCGTTTCTCTTTGTCCCTCACCGGATCTATTCTCAAAGAGAGAAACCACCTCTGTATCCTCCTCATGAAGAGGAGGCCAAGAGGAACCACCGTGTGAGCAGATGACATAATGCCCAGCAGACGCATCACTTGCAGCGCCGTAACCGTCCTTCCCAGACGGAAACCCCCGAGCGCGTGACGGAGAGCCCCCCGACGCTGCTCCGAGAGGGTTGCAATCATGGGCCTCGACCTCAACGTCAAGCCCAAGTACTCCACCTGTTGACTGGGAAGAGGGGTACTCTTCTTCCAATTCACAGCAAAACCCAGGCTGGTGAGGAATTCCACCACCAGCCGAGTATGAGACCTGGCAACCTCCTTGAACGACTGAGTATAATGTCGTCGAGATAGAATAGAACTCGTATCCCCCGACGACGTAAGGGCCCCAGAGCAGCCGCCACGCACTTGGTGAATGTGCGGGGAGCCAGAGAATAACCGAACGGCATCCTCTGGTACTCGTACGCTACGCCCTGAAACAGGAACCGTAGGAATTTCCTGTGAGGAGGGTAAATGGGGATGTGAAAATACGCATCATTCAGGTCTATGGAGGTGAACCAGTCTCCCCTCCTGACAGCAAGCAGGAGTTTGACGGTCAACATTCTGAATGGTCTCGTTACAATCAACTGATTGAACGCGGACAGATCCAGTATAGGTCTGACCCCCCCTGTTTTCTTGGGTACCAGAAAATAACGGGAGTAGACGCCTGACATTGCGTCCTCTCTCGGGACCACAACAACGGCCTGCTTCGCCAACAGAGATTCGATCTCGTCGGCCAGGGCTGTCACTGCGTCTGACCCTAACAATAGGGTCGGCACCAAACCTGAGAACGGAGGATGGGATTGTGCGAACTGCAAAACAAGCCCCTCCTCTAACGTTCTCTCCATCCACCGATTCAGACGGCATTCCTGTCGCCATATGTGAACATAATCCCACAGTGCCCCCGCCGTCAACTGACGCTGGGCCGCAAGGAACAGTAGATAGTTGGCCCGGTCCCTCCCGCTGTGCGACGCACCCAAGGGGGGACCCCGACAGAAAGGGCCGGTTTGATACGGGAGGAGCTGTCATCAAACTTGTTGACACACACCCCCCCCTGAACACCCCTCTAGCGCATGCTGAGGAGTTGTTCCGCAGCTAGACACGCAAGGCATGAGGACCCCATGGGCCCCTACACGCCGAAGCCCTGCAGTGATATTGCTACCACTCAAATCACGCTCGCCTCTCCTTTGCAGACCACTGCCGGTTTGACGGGAGTGGGAGGCAACAGCGCGATACCCCGCCTGGCGAAGGCGAAGCCGGGGTAACCCCTGCTGAGCATTCAACAGAAGAGGCAACGAGTCCCCCTGCTGACCACTGTAGCTAGTGGCAGCTGTAACACCAGGTTCCTCCCACCCACAACCTGTGGCGTAGGAACCACGCGACGGAACATTCTCACAGACAGACCCAGGCTCAGCCATCAACTGGGTGTCAGCCCCTGTCTCCATGAGAAGTGAAGAATGGGACCGCATACGCTTCAATGAAGGTTCGCGGCCCGCAGCCAAAGGAGAACGATCAGAGCCCCGCTTCCGTGGGTAACAGAGAGAGGATTGAACGGGGAGCGGGCTGCTCGTGGCAAAATGACGACGGCTTGTTTTACCAAACTCGAATTCACCCAAAATGGCCGATCCCTCTGCCGCCAAGGCTGTCGGCCTCGCAGTACCCTGTTGACTCTCCAACCAGGGCACCCCTGACGGGGGAAACATGGCCGCCTGTCGAGGATCTCGCCACAGTCGTTGACGAGACCGTGCTCCCACCTCTGGCTGCACAGCGTGAGGCGGTGTAGGACCCAGATCAACAACCGCCTGCGCCTCCACAGAACGCCCAAAATCTGTGGAAAAAGGAGTCGTGAGGAGAGAAAACCTATCCTCTTCCCCAAGAGGAGATTGCTCCAACCAAACATGCCTAACAATCAAAGTTGATAGCATCCTAATCCTCCCCGCAGTTATAGCTTGCGACTGAGTCAAGATCTCCATAACACCACAAACATGAACCATGTTTACAATGCCGGCTGGACCCAAAGTCCTACTACCCGACGCCATTGCGGATAGAAAAGTAGCCAGCTGAGCCATACACTGGCCGCCGCTAAATGCCATCCTGTAGCAGTATACCACACATATCAGTCCATACTGCCACCCTCCGAGCCGATTTGCTATCAAGCATCGGCCGGACGGAACGTCGTTCATCCCCGCCTGGGCACAGGAAATAAACTACCTGGCTGCTTAGCCACGGTACCCCCGGCCTGCACCCTGTTGTTAGCCCCTTTACCTGTAAAAAAGGTAAATAGAACTCAGCAAACCCCCCCCCCCATCCACCACCGACTGACCTTCATCAATGAAGCTGGTAAGAGGAGGGAAAAGCGGTATCCCATGGCGGAGATTATTAGACATTCCAGCGTCAACATCAGCATTAGCAGAAGTAGCAGCATTAGCGTTAACAGCATGCTCCAGGATTGCTAGGAAATCGTCCACTGCAGCGGAACGATCGCCAAGCCGTCCCGGCCCTGGCGCCGAAACATACTCCACAGCATTACCAACACCGACATTGATGCCTACTGACACAGACCTCACCTTTGTACAAGCCGACTTGCTAGTCAAACCTTGCACGCTGCCCCACGGTCTGCCGTCGTCAGCCGAGGAACCATCAGCACAGGTCTCATGTGTCGCTGAAACAAGCTCCGAAGAAGCCAGGGAAAAGCAATCTTCCGGTAAGCTTTCAACATTATGAATCTTCTCTGATCTTTTCATCCTGCTAGTTACATACGGTGCACGCAGCCGATACGATGGAACGAAAATAGAGGAAGAGCGTTTGGTGACCATAGCCATGGTTATATAGGCTACGCCTCCATAGGGTCGGGGCCCCATCAGGTGTGGGTGCATTAAGTTGTTCGTATTGGGGTACAATAGGTACCAGGAGATAAGGGGTATCTCATAAGGCTAAGAGCGGGACGCGATAGCCATATACGATATATAACTAACTGACTGTACGTATTAACACTGACTATAACTAACGTTAGGTTATGACTATAACCAAGTTCTGTTAATTAGGGGTGACGCTTGGCATCACTCATGCACTCCCTCGCGTACGTGCACGCGCACTGAATAAATTCCACAAATGTACCTTTAATACCAGTATTAGTCTGACCACACCCCTCATCAGCTTACCTTCATAAGCAGGTGTGTGGTCACCTGCTCTCCTCCTTCCCAAGCTTTCACCACAAGGTGAGGTCAAGGGCTGTAGCGGCCGTCGGATGCCAAGCGTCACCCCTAATTAACAGAACTTGGTTATAGTCATAACCTAACGTTCTGTATCATTAGGGGAGCCACTGGCCGACAAATACACCCCGCTGAAGGCCCCCCACAACCAACAGAACAGGGAGGGCCGAGCCCCCCCGACCCCCCCTAATGGAGGGCACCCCCCCTATTAGAGGTTTACTGGGAGGGCGACGGACCCGACCGTGCGAAGAGGCACTCAAGCAACTCAACGCACAGGGTGAGCAGACCGTGGCTTGACCCCATGACTACACACACGCACAACCCGCATGCCACCCGGGAATGAACGGAGGGAAACAACCTTGTTACTGCCCCCAGAATCACGGGGTCAAGGGCAAACCCAACCCTGTGGCAAGGCCGTAGCAGCGGAGCGCGAAGGAAGACCCAGACCCACCAAAAGGACTGGACTCCCTGGAACGGGGGCCCGGAGAAGTCCATGATGCCAGCATCAAGACCCCACCAGGTGGGCACTTAGTGACCCCGCCCCCCACATCGCCAGCGTATTCGGACAAAGGCCCCTCAGCCGAGCGGGCCCTGTCCTCCCCAACAGTACACCGTCTGGCACACTGGCCCTGTAACAGGCAGACAGCATGGCCGTAAACACACAAAGAGTTAACCAATGGAAGCAGGCAGTGCACCGGGGAAAAAGACCAGGCAACAGGCTGTTAACCCTAACCTGGAGACTGCGGACGAGACAGGCGCCAGAAAGGACAGCTGAACACAGCCGCCCCGGCGGAAGGGGCGTATGCTGGCGTTGTTGCATGACCAAGCCTCCACAGAGAAGGCTGACACGATTGGCAGACGTCATGATCGTGCAGGGGCACCCTCAACCGGTGAACCCGGGAGTTGACACTGCAGCAACACACCAGAGAACCAACCACCCAGGTGTTACCCTATGCGGTGGTTGGTCCCATAACCCCTCAGGAAAAAAAAACCAAAACACACCTGCGGCACTGCCGCAGCCCGCGTTCCAGTTTCCAACAGGGTTATCCCGGGCCTACGGGTCAACGAAACATTACCCCGGACCGGGCCCGGTGATACGGGGAGCACAGGGTCCCCCGAGGAGGCCAAAACCACCCCAAGGCCCCTCTTCGCTACGCGTAAGAGAAGAGCGTAAAAAATGGAAAACCAGCCCCAGCACCCCGCACTTGGTATTCCCAGGAGGTCACCCAACCAAGTACCAACCAAGACCAACCTGCACGGCGGCCGAGATCCGACGAGATCGGGCGCGTACAGGTTGGCACGGCCGTAAGCCATTACGACAGTGTAGAATACAATGTACCCAACAAGGGTTCCATAGCGCTCAACCCTGTGACACCCGGACCGACCTAGCATTTTTCCCCCTGAAAAAAACCCAAGTCCCTCAGGGTACCAGAACAGCAGATCTGCATCCCCGGCGGACAACGGGTTTAACTGATCCGGACCAGCGCGACCAGAACCAGTCCCGTGCCCTAACCACGCCGACATGCCAACTCCAGGAGAAGGGGCAGATATGCGTGTTGATCTTAAAACATAAAAAGAAGGCACCACCCAGACGTTTCGGTGCGAACCGCGACCGGCGGCCCACCCCCAGGGCGTGAGACCCTTCCCCCTATGTTCAGATCCATTCCGTCATCATCCCCTGATATGAACGGGAACCCATCGACAACCACACAGGGTGTCGGAAGAGGAAAAAAACCCCATCCTAATTGCTTCATAAAAAACGCTGTTTTAACCCCAAGCAATCAAGGCGTGCCAGTCAGCCAATGTCCAACAGAACATCCTGAGCTAGCACTATGTGTGCGTTTTGACATACCCACATCAACAATAGGCTATTTAGACCATCTTATTGAATCCCCAAGACGCCCAGGGGAACGACAAGAGGGGCGAGATGCAATCAACTCCATGAATGAATGAATGAAAACTTTACCCAACAGATTGCAGAAAGGGTACAACCCAGTACGGCGCAATACACACAATTGGTTAAGGGGAGGCAGACCTGAGAAAGACGTCAGTCTTGTTTTCATCAGGAACCCCCATTTCTAATTCATATAGACACATCCAACTCTTTATAATAATAAAGAAAAAGCATCACCCATATGAACCAACTGCACAGCTGGGAGTAAGTGTAAGACCAGACCCTCCCAGAAACACCTTCCCACATGAGTTTATAGTCATGAAAAAGATATGCCAACTGTGAGTCACGTGACCAACCGACTCAAGTTTACACATAAATCGGGCGTAGCAGAACCGTGAGCCCTACGCCCTAACTCGACACCTTTAAGACACCGTAACTCATGGAAGGCGTCGTCATAGCAACACCGCTACAACGGGCGGGGAATCCTGCCGGCTCCTGTCTTGTAATAGGAGTTGGCAGGATAACCCTCCCCCCCCCCCCCCCCCCCTGCCAAGGTGTCCTACCGGCTCGGCCCTGACTGGCTCAGCAGAAGAGATAAAAAATCCCCTAAACCAATCAAGTGGGAAAGGAGGGGTTTATTCGACACCCCCTCACGAAAACACACTACGTTCCCTACACACAGAAAAACAACCGTAGCCATTTTGAAAACCTCCGGTAGAATGCAATGCATAGCATAAGCTAATACAATGCCCGCTACCCACAAAATGTGAACAGGATTTACAACAAAAAACAAGTCGCATGTGTGTGAATCCTACACCCGTTGACTATGTCGTACATAGCAAAAAACGCTGACCGAGAGTAACGGCTAGAGCGTGTACGAGTATTACTGCAACTAAACAACACAGCATTGTGAGACACATATACTTAGTTCAAGCAATGGAATAACACCAGTTTCTACCTGCATGTGGAGCATCAAGCTAATAGAACATATTACTGAGTGTATGTTGCAGACCTTGCTTAACCTCGTAACACAACACGACTCATCTCACAACGTAAAAGTGCAGATTCATATTTACACAACCCCACCATATGAATTGTTGAAGAAACACACAGTTTGTTCGGCCAAAACATAGTCCCCCTTATGTCGGGGAACTTTTTTATTTATAATGTTTTTTTAAGGCACAAAATCATAGAGGGGCCGGGGAGGGTGTAAAAGAGAGGGGATACAGAGGGGAAAAGTCACTCAGCGGCGTCTGCCACCTCGCGCCGCTCGAGTCTTGCCACCCCGAGGAGCCCCGGAGGGACGGTAGGTTACTGTCTGCTGGTCACGACGTTCCCTACCGTCTCCTCCGGTCGTGGATGGGCCGGCGGTGGCAGAAGCGCCGTCTCTTCTCCTGGCCCTCTTGGAAGGGCCAGCAGCGGCGGCGGAGGCAGTGGTAGCGGCGACGGAGACAGCTCGACGTCGCGGAAGCCTTCTGACTCCACCGGCAAGGACGGGAGGCGGAAAATGGGGTTGGAGGATGGATCTCTCCTCTGCCATCTCTCTGCATGTTGAGGTCATCAACCGCAGGGCCTTCCCGAACAGACCAGCGTCGGAGAGGGCGGCCGTCAGAAGAGGGGCTCTCTTCCGTTCCGGCACACAGGCCTGCTCCAGCCAAAGATGATGCTGGCCCAGGGTAGCCAGGGCGCGCACTTTCCCCATGGCTATGGCCAGCACCTGGGAAAGGTGCAGGACAGCTCCTGCAGCCTGGGTGATCTGATCGCATTTTACCTCGTTCAGATCCGTGCCGCCCGTCATGATCCCCGATACAAATCTAGCCAGGTGGGCGATGTTAGACGCCGCAGCCAGCGATTGTGTACCAGCGATAAATGACTGGTCACCCCAATAAGCCAATCGCCTAGCCGATTTCCCCTGGAGGACCGGCTTGCATAGGGGTTCCCACACCATATCCGGACAGAGGAGAGCGGCCATCGGACTGTCAAGCCGAGGCACGCCCTCCCCCATACCTTTGACTAACCCCGACACCCGCGTAACTGGTACGTAGGTGGGAGTTAGTCCCATGATGTTGGACACCGCCTGACCCCGACGAACATAGGCCCCCATTTAGGGGAAAAATGGGTAGACAACGTCCACCCCTCTCACTGGGCGACGCTGCCAGGGATGACCTATGAGATCATCAGGGACAGGTGCAGGCAATGGCAGCGGCAGCGGCACGCCGTTTGCGGCGGAGGCTACCGCCATGAGCTCGGGAAACAAAGCCCGCAGTTCCCCCTGCGGACCTTCCTCCACCGACCCCGCATCCCTCACATGCAGCAGGCTGCGACTGGTTAAGGAGCCACAGTCTGATGTGGCCGACAGTAGGGCATGGTGGAGACGGTAGGCCAAGGTGGTTCCTCGACATCCTCGAACAGGGAGCCCCATGGAGCCATTTCTCCCCCCTCCGGGGTCTCCTGAGGAGGGATACTCTCCTCCACGGGACCATCATACAAGAATCCGTCCGCCTCTTCCATGAAGTCCTCAGTTTTCATCGGAAATCCAGAGCCGGACGCATCCTCGCTGGTCTCCAGCAGTTCCCCAAACCCAGGCCGTTCGCGTCTGCATGCTACCATCTTGCGACGTGAACGGGCAGACGCGAAAAGTTTGCGTCGCAAATCCTCTGGCTCCAAGACAATCCCCCGTTCACCAACGGACGATTTCCCGGAACCAGAAGAACCAGAGTCGAGATCAGGCCATCGCCGGAGCGACGGCACCGACTCCTCGGCTCTTCGGAGAGGCAAACTATCCATCGGCTGTCTCCTGGGCTGGGTCGGCAACCATGAAAGTGGCAACAGCCCAGCACCAAAACGCACGACGGAGGCGGGAATGGAGAACCGCTGGTGAAGAGTAGGTCTAGCGGGTCTACTCTCCGCGGAATACATTATGACCCAAACTTTTTCTTTACAACAGATATGAGAGAAGAAAAAATTAAGCACAATGTAAACTCGTCACAACTCTTTTCAACTAACAACACGTCAAGTGGGGTACTACCGGGCACTTCCTTGTGGTGAAAGCAAGAAGGAGGAGAGCAGGTGACCACACACCTGCTTATGAAGGTAAGCTGATGAGGGGTGTGGTCAGACTAATACTGGTATTAAAGGTACATTTGTGGAATTTATTCAGTGCGCGTGCACGTACGCGAGGGAGTGCATGAGTGATGCCAAGCGGATCCCCTAATGATACAGAACTAACTGACTGACTGTACGTATTAACACTGACTATAACTAACTAACTAACTGACTGTACGTATTAACACTGACTATAACTAACTAACTAACTAACTGACTGTACGTATTAACACTGACTATAACTAACTAACTAACTGACTGTACGTATTAACACTGACTATAACTAACTAACTGACTGTACGTATTAACACTGACTGACTAACTAACTGACTGTACGTTTGAACACTTACTATAACTAACTAACTGACTGTACGTATTAACACTGACTATAACTAACTAACTGACTGTACGTATTAACACTTATTATAACTAACTGGGGTGACGGTGGCTCAGGCAACAGTGGCTCAGGAGGTAGAGCAGTCGTCTACCGGTTCGATTCCCGCTCCTCCCGGGCAGCGTGTCGAAGTGTCCTTGAGCAAGACACTTAACCCCTAATTACTCCCGATGAGCAGGTTTGCACCTTGCATGGTTGCCTCCGCCTTCGGTGTGTGAATTTGTGAGTGAATGGGTAAAATGTGAGGAACAAATCCAACTGCTTTGGATAAATATATAAATGCACCATTTACCATTTAACCTGTTCCACCCGTGGAATATTTTCGCCTAAAATATATACCTAGGTAAATGGAATATTGCTCCACTTCTACAAAGTCCATTTGCATATTCTTGGTATCTAGGGACATCTATGGACCTCAGGGAATGTATTCACAGTGTCAGACATATTGTGTCTATTACTAGGCTTGCTTAAATTGTGATGAAACAAAGGAGCATATTATGAATTATGATTTTTCTTTGCATATTTGACAGTGAATAACACCATGATAATAATGACCAAACCTAAAAAACTGCCACTGATCTCGTTCAGTACCCTCTTGAGATCGTGTGATAAAAAAATCAAAGGAAATTAATAAAGGGAAGATGATTAAACCGAAGGTTCTGTAGATACAGTACTGAATTCTCCCATCCGGACCAATGCAATTTGAAATATTATTATAGAATATAGAATATGATGCTTATAAATTACCTTATTATAGCGAATTCGCACATTTATATATATATATATACATATATTATCTTTCAAATGCCCGAGTTCAATTTGGATTTAGTATCACCAGGCAGTGCATAAGAACAGATAATGATATCTACTGTAATTTACTGTATTTTTTTATTTTCACCACAGTGCAACCATTTGAAACTAATTTCAGATCTAATTGTTGCTACATGCTAACAATAGGGAGGAGAAACTAACTGCGTTTCAATATTCGTCAAAAACATTACCTTTTGTGGCTTATTATCCCGAATAATAACAGTTATTGATATAATTCATTCAGAACGCTGAACTTTGAACCCCCACAGAATCTGCCAGGAAGTCGGAAAAATTCCAACGCTGATCCACAGCTATGCATGCCCTCGACAAAATGTCGAAAAAAACTGTATTCCCATGGTTCAAAATGTTCAAAATGGTCGCCGTCTTGCAATAGACGCAAATCGAGAAGTTAAAACTATCTAATGGCAATTTTAACCTATTGCTAAACTGACGTATTGATGATAATATACATTCTACATGCTTTTGTGACATACTAGTGATTGAATACGTTTGATTTTAAAATCGCAATTTTTTTTGCAACACTCTGAAAAATATTGATTTATGACCAGATGCCATTTTGGGGTCTGTACCGACCCCATCGGGTGGAACAGGTTGTACATATTTACACTGACTATAACTAACTAACTATATGTATTATTAACACAGACTGTAACTGTGGTGCTCATTTCACTCTGTGTGTGTGTTGTTTCTCTCTCTAGTTCCCAACGGAGGAGGGGTTCAGCCAAAGAGGAAGAGAGAGCGAGGGGACAGCGGAGGACGAGGGGAGAGCGGAGGACAAGGGGAGAGCGGTGGACGAGGCGAGAGCGGAGGACGAGGCGAGAGCGGAGGACGAGGGGAGAGCGGTAAACGAGGCGAGAGCGGAGGACGAGGGGAGAGCGGAGGACGAGGGGAGAGCAACGAGGATGGAGGGAAGAAGAAGAAGGAGAATAATAATAAGAAGAAAGAGAGTCAGAGGCCAAACTACTTCCTGTCCATCCCCATCACCAACACACAGGTACTGTGTGTGTGTGTGTGTGTGCGTGTGCGTGTTAGGCTTGCCGCTGTCTGTGCAGTAGAGTCGCAGAGTAGCTTATGTTTCACTTCCACTTTGAGAGTAGATTTAACTTCACATGAAGGAAAGAAAGAAGACTCTAGAGGCGACACAACGAATACAAACGATGAGGGAGGATATTTTGGATTTAAACCCACATTGATCCGCCAATGATCAGATAGAAAATTGACAGAAGGTATTACTTTCTGTTAAATTAGAACATAACGTCAACTCGTGTCTGTCCAACAAATGGATACTCCAGACGTAGATTCTTTTTTTTACGTAGACAGACAGACATAGCGGAACAATGTAGCCGCATAATGTTAAAGATTAAAGTAAGCACTCTACATAATTATTGAATCTCATTTTGTAAAATGGCCGGTGTCACTGGTAATAATCATGATTTTATTAGTCATGGGAAATTTCACATCATTGCAGCCCAGCGTGTGTGTTCTTACCAGCCTATCTGTAGTGAAAGACTTTTATCGTGATCAGCCTGTAGTGTTGTTTCTTTGTGTAAGTAACTTAATCTGTCTCTTAGTGAATTTATTCATAACTGTGATTGGCTCTGGAGAGGGAGTTGACATTGACTTTGTCCAATGACAGATCAGCAATGGCGTGATTGAGGTCCAGGAGGCGGTGCTTCAGCAGGAGCCCCGATTGGCTCAAGCCATGATCCCCGCCCCCACCCTCCATATCACACTACTGGTCACTCACCTGGCCAATCAGGAACAAGTAGACCTGTGAGTGGACACACACACACACACACACACACACACACACACACACACACACACACACACACACACACACACACACACACACACACACACACACACAGATTTACATTCCAGGATGTTATATTTTATAGTGACAGATTGTTTGCTCTGGCCCCTGACAACACTTAGGATGCTGCACTAGATAAAACATCTACTTCCTGTTTATCTCTTTTCACTTCCTGTCTCCACATCCTGGAAAACCACCATGCTATAGGGTTAAACACCAGACCACCACATTTAACCAAATTAGTGTTTGAAATAAGGTAAAACATTTGAATAAACAATTTCCAATGACCTTCTAGGCAGGTAGTGAACCAACAGCAGAAAGTGATGGAGATGAAGGTCTGCACACTGGAGCTCCTTGTTTTAAATGTATTCAAGCAGGAAAACCTGGACATTCAGAGACTAGATTTCCAGTCATGTTAAACCTGAATCAGAATGTGTTCTTACTTGCTTGCCTGGGTAAATAAAGGTTAAATAAATGTAATAAATGTGTTTTGAAAACCGATACCGATAATTTCCCATATCACATTTTAATGCCAATATCGGACATCCCTAAAACTAATACATGTACTACTATTACTACTACTACTACTACTACTACCACTATTACCACTTCTACTACTACTACTACTACTACTACTACTACTACTACTACTACTACTGCTATTTACTACTACTATTAATAATAATAATAATAATAATAATAATAGATTGAATTTGTAATGCACTTTTTGTTCGCTGGGATCCCAAAGTGCTACACTACAGGGTTAAAGCATAGTTAAAAAATTTAAATAGTAACAAATAAGATAAAAATAGAACATAGTTAATTAAAAACATAGTATAAACAGAAAATTAAGAGGGACCTGAAGGAGCAGGCTACCTGCGGATCTGAGGGTGCGGGTGGAGGATTGTGGAATGATGAGTTCCTGAAGGTAGAGGGGTGCATGTCCGTTTATGCAGTTATGGGTGAGCGTCAGGATTTTGTACTTTATCCGGGATGAGACGGGGAGCCAGTGTAGTGAGTGGAGGATGGGGATTATGTGATCGTGTTTACGGACTCTCATCAGGATCCTGGCAGCGCTGTTCTGCTGCTACTACTACTACTACTACTACTACTACTACTACTACTACTACTACTACTACTACTACTACTACTACTACTACTACTACTACCACAACTACTACTACTATTACTACTACTCTACTATTACTACTATTTATATTACTACTACTATTACTTATATTACTACTACTACTACTACTACTACTACTACTACTACTACTACTACTAAGTACTACTACTACTACTACTACTACTACTGCTGCTATTGTCAAAAACAACATGTTTTTCTCATCTCGCTATTTAATCTGCATAATTTAAAATATTGAAAATCAGTAGACTCACTATGCAATATGATAAAGAGAGGGCGCGAAAATTAAAATGGAGTTAGAGAGAGGATTCATTTATGTATTGCTGTTTGTGCTTGTATTGATGTGTATGTGCTTGTATTGATGCGTGTTTGTGACATGTGTTTGTACATTTCCTCTCAGGGCGATGACTGCTCTGTCCGAGGTCAAGCACCAATTGGCTGAGCTGCTGGGTGGGCAGGACTTGGTGCTGTCCTTCACAGGGATTGGTCATTTTCGTAAGGAGGTGGTGTTTATCAGCGTGGCGCCTGGAGAATCCAGAAACACTCTGGAGACACTGGCAGGTCAGTGACACCTCTTCTCTTCTCTTCCCCTCTCTTCTCTTCCCCTCTCTTCTCTTCTCTTCCCCTCTCTATCTCTAATATCTCTAGCATATTTCTATATCTGTTTGTCTGTGTATATGTGTGTGTGTGTGTGTGTGTGTGTACACACAGTAAATTAATACATCATAATGCCTTGACCAGGTGTGA
>NC_140169.1:98656971-98681578 GCF_963971535.1 Notolepis coatsorum | reverse complement strand
TAGATGATTTTTTTGTTCGTTGGAAAAGGAGGGGTAAGATTTGTCCATCCTTGGATTCCAAATGGCATTAAAATCTGCACCAATTATAAATGAGTAATCGGGAAGGTCTAACATTGCTTTGGTAAGTGTAGTGAAGAAACCAACTTCGTACAGATTTGGGGCGTATACCGCTACCAACGCTATTTTCCTGTTCTTGTGTACAATCTTAGCTATAGTTATCCGACCATCTGCATCAGACCATACTCCCTTCAATTCAATATTCAACTTCTGTCTAACGACTATGGCTACTCCCCTAGTTCTCGTTCCAAAGGAAGAGTGACTAATGTTATGATATGTGTTGTCCGCTAACGTAGCTGTGTCTTTCTCTAAAATGTGCGTTTCGCTTAGCAGAGCCACGTCCACCTGTTCTTTTTTCATCAGTGTGAGCACGCTTTTGCGTTTGTGTTGATTATTTATTCCCCCAGTGTTCCAGATCATTATATTCAAACTAGCCATAATCTATACATGTTGTTTTATAGTTGTTGGTAATGCTTCTGGAGTGCGAAGCAGCAATAGATATACATCCAACTATTGAGGTCCCGTTGAGAGCCGAGCTTAAAAACATACATATATACAAATAAAAATCCCCTAATCCCCCCTCCCACCGAGAGTTGTACAGGACTGTGTTCCATAGACACATCCTACGCGTATGACTCCCTCCCTTAAGCCACCGGGTTGCCCAAAATGAGCTTTGTAACCCTAATCTTCCTATGCTAATTGCCATAGGATCTACAACTTTCATTCTAATTCAATAGAATGTCGCTTTTTGGTCTTGCGCCTTCCCATTAATGTAAAAACAATAGTGTGAAAAATGAAAAATATACCTTCAATGATATATTCATTTGAACTTTTTTTTTTTTTTTTTTAAAGCCTTATTAAACTTACGTCAATGCATACCAGATGCTAATGTTAAAGTTACAGGCCTTCGTTGTACGAGTGCATTATATTCTAGAAGGTTGTAGAATACGTAAACACTGTTGTTATGTTCCAGAATGATCTTCCTACCCAGGAGTCATGACCTCATATTATTTTCCGGAATATTCCATTGTGCCCCTGAGCAGTCGAGAGAGGAGTCCAGAATATTCCAGAATATTCCAGAATGTTCCCAATGTCAATATTGGATTATTGTCTCCTCAGAGACCTGGGCCCTCATTCATCAACGTGGGCGTAGAAAATGTTCTATTTCCACACGTAAGCACAGAATTTAGAATCAGTGCACGCACAGAAATATTGGGATTCATCAACCGTGCGTACACAGGTCCTATGCTCCTCCGTGTTGATAAATACCACTTTGTTCTACCGTCAATGCTTGTGCATGATTATCCATATATGGTCATGAAAGTGATGAAACACCCCCCATGGGATGTGAAATAATGGACTGACCCGAGCGGAACTCTGAGAAACTTCGCGGAGATTGTTCACTGCTGTCGAACCAAGAAGACACAACGCGTGTTATGGGATAAATAAAAGGCGGACTTGTAAACGGTGATGTCAGATATCAACGGCTCCCTAAGACCATTGCTGCAATTCTGCCTGGACAGCTCAAAATACTAATAAAGACCGTTCGTTGACCACTGTTTGGCGTTGGTTGTGTGTCATTATAACCGTGCTGTAATATGAATGCCTTTATTAGTTGTGTTCGATTGGCTATATGATTTTTAGAGGCATCTATTTTGTTGTCGGTATTACCGACAACAAAATAGATGCCTCTAAAAATCATATACTATTAGGTAGCCTATATGAATTACATATAATAGCAGCCATAGCCTACATTATGCAACAGTAACTTGCGCACACCAGTGTATGCGACGGACCAGTGTATACCTTATATCATATCATATTCATATAATAGTTTACTCTATCAGCATACCAGCATGTAATATGTTCTTTGTTAGAACTCAACTCGTTATTATTTTGCACATAGATTGCAGAAATACGGGAACGTTTTGATTTACATTAAAAGGCTTTGACATTGTAAAACTAAATACGTGGAATTCTGTAAGCATAATACAAGTCATATCACCCACACGATATGCTCTGTGTCCAGAGCATGTATGCTTTTCATTCATTTAAGACACATTATTGCAAGGGTTTTGTAATACACATACACCCTGGTGTCATTGCAATGCGTTTTTTATTCTTTCTTATACAGTAAAAAGGGGGAAGAACACTATATCGTGGGTGTTCATATGACTTGTATTCTGCTTACAGCTTCGAAATTCCACTTGTTTCGTTTAACGTAAAGCCTTTTAAATATAATCAAAACGTTCCCGTGTTTCTGCGGTCTGTGCGAAAAATAATAACGAGTTGAGCTACGCGGAGCGCAGTCAGTCAGTACACCCCGTATATTCCGATAACGCTATATAAACCATGCTGCATTCATTCTGAGAGAAAGATCTATTATTCCAAATGCTATTTATAGGGTTTTGACCATAATTACACTACTGTTGCAATTTTACAATGAACTATAATGAATTACGGTTCATACAGAACATGCCAGTGTTGAAACTAATGCACAGAAGCTCATTTCCTTGTTGTAATAATATATTCTACCACTGGGCGTCAGCTAAGTGTGCTCCGAGCTGTGTGTACACATAAGCACGAAGTCAAGTTCAAGTTGAAATTGATGAATCCCACTCTTTGCTTAGAAATGGTCGTATGCACAGGTTAAGCACATATCTGTGCGTAAGACACGTTGATGAATGAGGGCCCAGAAGTCTATAAATATAATGTCTTACGAACCGTATTAAACACCTTGTGCCTTGGTGTTGCCAGCATGCATATCATCTGTTGCTTTTGTTGAGCCGTGGTAAAGTCATTCTAATAAACATATTAAAATACTAAGAGGTGGAAAAAAAAATTGAGAAAAAGAGAAAGGTGAGTAGGCTTATCTGATTCGAGCCTATATCGCGTCCGGCCCCGGGGGACCAGATCCATGTTGATTCATGTAATCCTCGGCGTCTTTAGGCGTGCGTAATCCGTGCCTAATACAGTCTTTCCCCAAGATCGATAGTAGTGCCGGGTACTTAAGGCTTGGTTTAAGACCTCTCTTAAACAATCTCTGCATCACATCCTTGAAGGGGACACGCTGAGCGATGGCCTCCTTGCATAGATCTTCGTAGATGGATATTGGATTCTCACCATATTTCAGTTTCCCCCTTTGATTGCGCGCCCCTCTGATGATGGCGTCTCTTATTACTGTCTTGCGCAGAGTAGCAATGATAACCCTCGGACCGTTGCCTCTTTGGTCTCGTGTACCGATTCTGTAACATTGGTCCACTATCGGCGCTGTGGGTAGGGTGTGGTTACCTAGGATATCTACTAACACAGTTGGAAAACTTTCGTCTGTGCAATTGACTGATTCATCCAGTCCCACAATACGGATATTATTTCTCCGGTAGTAACGTTGGATGTCGAGCCGCCTCTCCATTGATTCCTT
Organism: Notolepis coatsorum; assembly: GCF_963971535.1. Classification (NCBI taxonomy): domain Eukaryota; kingdom Metazoa; phylum Chordata; class Actinopteri; order Aulopiformes; family Paralepididae; genus Notolepis; species Notolepis coatsorum. The sequence continues at coordinate 98,678,100 of NC_140169.1, read as the reverse complement.
TTCGATGTCATGTATTTTCTTTAGAAACGCTTCTTCCACCCGTTTTATCTCATTCGTTAACTCTGTAAATCCCTCGTTAGCGGTCTTCTCGTTGTCTTGGACCACCAGTGTAATTTCTAGCACCGTCTTCTCCACATCAGTGATTCGCTCGGCCTGTACAGCGGCCGCTTTTATAACCTCTTCGAATTTAGCATCGATGTGTGCTTTGAATTCATCTTTGAGTTCATCAATGTGTAGTTTGAAAGCGACCATCTGATCCTTCATCAGGTTAGTCAGAGAATTAAAGTAGGGTTGTGTGATTTCACTGCTTGTATCGGTTGACGTTGTAGGTGCGTTTGGGTGCACGTTGGGTTTGATGTACATTTTCTCAAATTCCCCTGCTTTATCTCTAACGGAATTTGTCCCCGCCGTTACCGTTATGTTGTCGTCTGCTGTCACCCTCTCGGGGCCTGTCGTCGTTGGTCCCGGTAAATTCTCCGATGTTGTCTCCCCGATGGGGCCAGTCAACAACGGTATTGTTGTATCCTTCGAACGTGTCAAAATCGGCGCCGTTGGGATGTCGGCTCCGGTTCTCTTTCCAATCTTTTTCTTATCCTTATGATCCATGTTGAGTCTTTTTGTCTTTTGATATAGTTAGTAGAAGGTCTCATCTAATATATACGATGTGGTTTATTCTCATCAGTGTTGTTAAAATAAGGTTTTTAAACGAAATTAACGTCGACGGGAGCGAAGCAATAACAAAACGCGTCGCTACATGCTGCTGTCAAACCGGAAGTTCGACACAGACGGACTGCCCTGTTGTATGTTAGAGCGACAGACTGCTCTGTTGTATGTTAGAGCAACGGACTGCCCTGTTGTATGTTAGAGCGACGGACTGCTCTGTTGTATGTTAGAGCGACGGACTGCTCTGTTGTATGTTAGAGTGATGGACTGCTCTGTTGTATGTTAGAGTGATGGACTGCTCTGTTGTATGTTAGAGTGATGGACTGCTCTGTTGTATGTTAGAGTGATGGACTGCTCTGTTGTATGTTAGAGCGACGGACTGCTCTGTTGTATGTTAGAGCGACGGACTGCCCTGTTGTATGTTAGAGCGATGGACTGCTCTGTTGTATGTTAGAGCGATGGACTGCTCTGTTGTATGTTAGAGCGACGGACTGCTCTGTTGTATGTTAGAGCGACGGACTGCTCTGTTGTATGTTAGAGCGACGGACTGCCCTGTTGTATGTTAGAGCGACGGACTGCTCTGTTGTATGTTAGAGTGACGGACTGCTCTGTTGTATGTTAGAGCGACGGACTGCCCTGTTGTATGTTAGAGCGATGGACTGCTCTGTTGTATGTTAGAGCGACGGACTGCTCTGTTATATGTTAGAGCGACGGACTGGCCTGTTGTATGTTAGAGCGACGGACTGGCCTGTTGTATGTTAGAGCGACGGACTGCTCTGTTGTATGTTAGAGCGATGGACTGCCCTGTTGTATGTTAGAGCGACGGACTGCCCTGTTGTATGTTAGAGCGACGGACTGCTCTGTTGTATGTTAGAGCGACGGACTGCCCTGTTGTATGTTAGAGCGACGGACTGCTCTGTTGTATGTTAGAGTGACGGACTACTCTGTTGTATGTTAGAGCGACGGACTGCTCTGTTGTATGTTAGAGCGACGGACTGCTCTGTTGTATGTTAGAGCGACGGACTGCTCTGTTGTATGTTAGAGCGATGCTCTATTGTATGTTAGAACTTTGTAAAGAAACAAAGTGTTAACCCTTTAATCGCCAATGACGTGTTAAGACGTCATTCCTCGCCATGCGTAATCTGCCAATGACGTTTTACAGCGTCTTTGAGATCAATATTTCAAAAATCTGTCATGGTAATCATATTTCACCGATGGATCCTTGACGGGTGCTGGGGATCTCCACTAAACTCTCCAAAGGTTCAATATCGCCACCTGGTGGCCGATCGCCAAACCGGAAGTGGGTAAGTGGGGCCGGAAGTGCTTGGTGTCCCCCCTATTCCGTCCGCCACTCGCGATCGCTCCCGGGACTCCATCTTGACACACTGGATAATCGATCGGTAAACATAACTCCATAAACAACGTTATTTGGACGTATATATTATTATACAACCCGGAAATGGTTCATATAGATCAACATCCCATAATAGCGAACTTTTTGCTCCAGTATAATCCCCCATCGGTACGAGGAAGCTACGGTGAGTTTCAGCATTTTTGATTATTATTATCCATACAAACTGCTATGATCAATATATCACCCATACTACATGATTCATTTAACGTCGGTCATTGCATTATAAACCATCACCAACCATAAATCATCCTCAAACACATATACACCACCTACACGCCTATTCTCAGTCCTTGCCCCACAATGGTGGAATTAACTACCCACCCCAGTTAGGACAGCCGAATCCCGTCCAATCTTTCGCCGTCGACTAAAGACGCACTTCTTCAACCATTATCTGAAATAAAATTAAAAAAATCTAACCCTAACTAACCTTACTGTCATGCACTTGTCCTAATAAACTAACCTACACTGTAACACGCAACACTTTGATGAATATTGTTACTCAGAGTTGTATCCTTCCTGATGACCTGTCATACAGAACTTGTAAGTCGCTTTGGATAAAAGCGTCAGCTAAATGACTAAATGTAAATGTGAATGTAAATGCCTTGTAGAATTCCACACATAAGAAAGAAAGATACTGGGATGAATAAACAAAATAGGAAATAAAATGTAGAAATGCATGCAATACATAAATAAATATGAATCTCCATATATGAAATAGAACATTTAGATAAGGTGCTACTGAGATGTTTTGGTGAGTTCTTTGTTTTTTTGTGGAAGTAGCCCTTCTTAAAAATGCATGAACATTCACTGATAATTGGTCTGTAGTGGAGTCTACAAGGTCTACATTGCCGGACCTTGTAGACTGACATAATTCTGTGCATAGTTTAGTCTACACAGGCCATATTTCAAATAATCAAAATCTTACTTCATTCATCTTAAACATTCTTGATTTGGGGGATTGGTAGTTCCCATGAAATCTGAAGTTGTTCAAACGACAACAGCGATCCACCTTGAATTAAATCACACAGCCGTGTTGGCTGCGTCACAGTCACGAAAGGGGCTACTTAATTCATTAATCCAATCCACTTTATTTATAGAGCACATTTAAAAACAACAAAGTTGACCAAAGTGCTGTACAAGTCCCACAACATAAGATAAAAAAAAATATATATATATATATATATTTTTTTTTAATTAATTAAAATTTTTTTAATTCAAAGCTTCGAATTAAAATCGAAGCTCGGCCCTGAAGCTTCGATTGCCAAAAAAAATTCGAAGGTCAGCCCTAAACGTTACAGACACATGTTGTGATCGAGGTGAAGTCATGGTTGGATCACAGCAGGATTGATATCATATAGCCCTTACATTCAATTCAATCAATTTCTTTAATGACCACCCAGCCAGGCTGGTGGAATTTGGTTTCAGTGCAGGTTTCATAGCAGTTCCAACATAAAAACATAAGAACATAGAACATATAACATCACTTACAGCGTACATAAAAGAAAACACAATTACATAGATACAGTTCAGAGTTTGTCCATGTCCATGTCAGCAGAGGTAAGGGGGGTTGCGGGGGGTACTACAGGGGGGGGGGGGGGGTGCTACAGGGAGTTCAGTGTCTGTATGGCAGTGGGGAAGAAGCTGTTTTTGAACCGGGTTGTTTTGGTGGTCAGGGATCTGTAGCGCCTCCCGGAGGGCAGCAGCTGGAAGATGTGGTGTGCTGGGTGAGTGGGGTCGGAGATGATTTTCCTGGCTCTCCTGATTGTGATTTGGCGGTGGAGTGATTCGAGGGAAGGGAGGGGGGTGCAGATTATTTTTGAGGATTTATTGATGATTCTTTGTAGTTTGTTTTTTGAGTGAGTGTCCAGATTGCTGTACCAAACAGTTATGGAGAAGGTGAGGATGCTTTGTATAATGGCCTGGTAGAAACGGAGCAAGAGATGTTTATTGACTCTGTATTTCTTAAGCTGGCGGAGGAAGAAGAGTCTTTGATTTGCTTTTTTGTGTATGTGGTCTGTGTTGGTTTTCCATTTGAGGTTATTGCTTATGTGAGTGCCGAGAAATTTGAAGGAATCTGTGGTGATTATGGGTTTGCCGGAGATGGATATGGGGGTTTTGGGGTTTGGCTGGCGTCTGAAATCTATGATGAGTTCTTGGGTTTTTGATGAGTTGAGAAGGAGGTTATTGTCTGTGCACCAGGTGAGTGTGTGGTTGATTTGTGTACGGTATTCTGTTTCGTTATTGTCTGTGATGAGGCCTATAAGGGTTGTGTCGTCTGCATATTTATATATTTTTACGGAGTTGTGGAGGGATATGAGCAGGTTGGTGTATAGGGAGAAAAGCCAGGGTGAAAGGACGCAGCCTTGGGGGGCTCCTGTGCTGAGATATAAAGGGTGGGATGTGATGTTATTTATTTTGACCTTCTGTTGTCTGTTGGAGAGGAAGCTGTGGATCCAGTGGCAGATGCAGGGGTTGATGTTCATGTCCAGAAGTTTATTGATGAGTTTGGCTGGGATAATTGTGTTGAATGCGGAACTGAAGTCCATAACCAGAATGCGGGCGTATGAGTTGCGGGTTTCCAGGTGTTGCAGCAGGTGGTGAGTGGCTGTGTTGACTGTGTCATCCACAGACCTGTTGGTTCTGTAGGCAAATTGATGTGGGTCCATGAGGGGGGTGGTGCTGGTTTTGAGGTGGGTGAGAATGATGCGTTCAAATGATTTCATTACTACGGATGTGAGGGCAATTGGTCTGTAATCGTTAAGGCAGGAGATATTATTGGATTTTGGGACAGGGATGATGGTGGACTGTTTGAGACATTGGGGGACTGAACAATTACGGAGGGAGGTGTTAAAAATGTTGGTGAAGATGGGGGCCAGTTCTGCAGCACAGTGATATAGGACAGATGAACTGATGTTATCTGGGCCTGCTGCTTTATTTTTCTTTATCCTCTTGAAGGTGGTCCTCACCTCTTCCTCCTGGATGTGGAAGGGGGGAGGTGGCAGGGGGGAGGGGGGCGAGGGGGGTGGGGGGGGTGTCTGTTCAAATCTAGTGTAGAAGATGTTGAGTTTGTCCGGGAGCTGGTCATCACTGTCAGGTATGGGGGGGGTACATCACTTTTGTGATGTTTTTTGGGGTACATCACTAGGATGTACCCCAAAAAGAATATTCCAATTATCTGATCGCGAGTCCCAGTATTGGTGTCGATCGTGTCACCAACATAATCCGCCACACATCATGCACCAGGAGCATTTCACGCTTCTCAATCCGATCGGGACAACTGGTCCACTTGCGCGACAAAGAAAAGTCAGATCGGAGACATTTGATCGACGAACAGGCCAAGATATACTGTTTCAAAGGGTGCTCGTATCTGCCACCTGGCTGGATGTGGCCGGTATTGCACTTTGGCATTCTCAGGATGATTCCCCATGTTAACCCTGAGTCTGTGTGCCTGTAATGAATGGAAATATCGAATAAAAGAAATAATAATGAAAACCCGACTATACTCTGGTTTTCGGGGGTCCTGGTGCTCAACGCATGGCGAGATAACCTGACTGTCATCGCGTCTGGCGCTGATTGAGTTAAGCATGATATCAGCTGGTATCTGAGAAAGAAGTCATGTGTTTTAAGCAGGATATCAGCTGGTATCTGATAAAGAAGTGATGTGTTTTAAGCAGGATATCAGCTGGTATCTGAGAAAGAAGTGATGTGTTTTAAGCAAGATATCAGCTGGTATTTGGAATATTCATGTATGTGACTCCATATCAGTAGAATAGACACGTCTCCACATAAACACGTGTGTAGCATCTGTGCGTGTCTCATTTGCACCCTCTTATGAATATCAGTCTTGCATGTATTGTATATTAGAGACAGAGTTTTTTTTTTTTTATGTATCTTAGACTAATGTTTTGGTTTTGCAATACGACTCGGTTCATCGGTTCTAATCTAGGGCTGCATGGTATGATTTTTGCAGGGATCTGATATAAATAAATCATATAAATATGATTTGTAGCTCAGGACTTCTCTGCAGTCATAGTACTTAATTTAAAATGGTATTTTAACACACATTTCACCTTTAACAAATATTGAGCCTCTTGTGATTTGGATATTGCACTCGGCCATAAAGATCTACTTTATGTACTACTACTACTACCACCATGTATTACTCCACAACCCCAGTGTCCGGTGTCATCATTGGTCAGTAGTTGGCTGGACATGTTAATCTATGTGTCTTTATTGGTCAATAGTTGATTGGACATGTTAATCTATGTGTCTTTATTGGTCAATAGTTGATTGGACATGTTAATATATGTGTCTTTATTGGTCAACAGTTGGTTGGACATGTTAATCTCAGTGTCTCTATTGGTCAACAGTTGGTCAGTCGTTGGTTGGATGTTTCTGATCGGCTGTTAGCCTGGTGTCATCATAATCTCCTAATCCACAACTATCTCAAAATAATCCACCACAGCTGTAACCTCGACAATGACAGATGGGGGGGGGGGGGGGGGGGGGGGTCTGGCGTTGCAGAACTATGTCTTCCTGCCTATCTGTGTCTCTGTCTCTTTCTCTTTCATATTGACTGATATAAGAAGTCTTTGATGTTGTTGACAGACAGAATATTGGAATAATGCGCTGCTGCAGAATACACAGAATAACCGGATATATACATTGGTTTATTTTAGGTTAATAACCCTTTCACAGAATGTTTACCTGGTATGGTCCTTTAATGATAAATGATCAAATGTGTGTGTACATGATGGCGGCTTGCGCGTAAATCTTGTTTTTGACAAATTTTAACAAGATTGCTATACTATTGCTCATAATATATCATATTTGATCTGCAATGTTTAGTCTGAAAGTTGCATCTGAATTTCGTTCGGCGGTACAGGATCACGCACCACTACTAGATGTATGATAATTATCATATTTGTACGATAAAAGCAGCTCACTCTTTACAGGCAGGCACAGAAACAGCCCATTGAGAACAGGATTGAAACAGAGAGGTATAGAGGCTGCTAGAATGCATAATCTGACAGTTTTGTCCAGCAAGAAACTTCAAATACATGTTTAGGAGACTTCAAAGACCTATTATTGCCTTGTTGAAAAGGACTAAAATATGCCCCTTTTAATATCCAAACGTACCTGGTTGGACTATTAAACTCTTTCTGTTGGAGGGACTCCAGGGGCATTCTGGATGAAAGCACCTGGAGAAGGTAACTGAACACACAGACAGGACGCGTGTTGCTTATTGACAGCGGAAGAGTGCAAAAATGCTTCCGCATTCGTCACCGCACGCCAGTACGGTAATGCGCCTTTCCTTTCGCCCCGCTCAGACAAATGCATAATGTACATTGCAACACAAACGCAGCATTTCCACGTACATTGCAATGAATCACTTGGAGTTTGAAAGTGATATCAGAAGAAACTACTCAACCTCGGCTGTCTTTAACTATGAGTGAACACAACGCATTGTAACGTTAACGCAGCTGTCAACTGTACTTTACTATGGAATATACATGTATATTATCGCGACGCGTCGTCACAGACTAAACAGTGTTGTGAACACAACACATTGTAACGTTAACGCAGCTGTCAACTGTACTTTACTATGGAATATACATGTATATTATCGCGACGCGTCGTCACAGACTAAACAGTGTTGTGAACACAACACATTGTAACGTTAACGCAGCTGTCAACTGTACTTTACTATGGAATATACATGTATATTATCGCGACGCGTCGTCACAGACTAAACAGTGTTGTGAACACAACACATTGTAACGTTAACGCAGCTGTCAACTGTACTTTACTATGGAATATACATGTATTGTTAGAAAATGTTTTGGATCTAAATCACTTGGAGTTTGAAAGTGATATCAGAAGAAACTACTCAACCTCGGCTGTCTTTAACTATGAATGAACACAACACTCTAACTCACCATGTTTAGATAATAAAGTACTCAACCTCTACTTGTCTACTGTCTGACTGAACACAACACTCTAACTTACCATGTTTAGATAATGAAGTACTCAACCTCTACTGTATTTAACTATGAGTGAACACAACACTCTAACTTACCATGTTTAGATAATGAAGTACTCAACCTATACAGTAGAGGTTGAGTACTTCATTATCTAAACATGGTAAGTTAGAGTGTTGTGTTCAGTCAGACAGTAGACAAGTAGAGGTTGAGTACTTTATTATCTAAACATGGTGAGTTAGAGTGTTGTGTTCATTCATAGTTAAAGACAGCCGAGGTTGAGTAGTTTCTTCTGATATCACTTTCAAACTCCAAGTGATTTAGATCCAAAACATTTTCTAACAATACATGTATATTCCATAGTAAAGTACAGTTGACAGCTGCGTTAACGTTACAATGTGTTGTGTTCACAACACTGTTTAGTCTGTGACGACGCGTCGCGATAATATACATGTATATTCCATAGTAAAGTACAGTTGACAGCTGCGTTAACGTTACAATGCATTGTATTCACTCATAGTTAAAGACAGCCGAGGTTGAGTAGTTTCTTCTGATATCACTTTCAAACTCCAAGTGATTCGTTGCAATGTACGCGGAAATGCTGCATTTGTGTTGCAATGTACATATGCATTTGTCTGAGCGGGGCGTAAGGAAAGGCGCATTACCGTACTGGCGTGCGGTGACAAATGCGGAAGCATTTTTGCACTCTTCCGCTGTCAATAAGCAACACGCAGACAGGACTTCAGACGTCACATGGTGTCATGCAGACTGGAGACTTGTGTTGATAAATTGTATCTCTGAAAAACATCATCATTGTTGATAAATAGAGACAGTTATACAACACACAACGTCAGCACTATAAGTAGGTCACTCACACACACGCTCTCCATCTTGCTCTCTCTTTCCCTCTGTCTATCTCCATTTCTGTCTCCCCCCCCTGTCTCTCTCCCTTTCTGTCTCTCTCGCTCTGTCTCTCTCCCTGCTGTCTCTCTCTCCCTCTCTCTCCCCTGTCTCTCTCTCCCTTTCTGTCTCTCTCTCCCTTTCTGTCTCTCTCTCTCCTTGTCTCTCCCCCCTTCTGTCTCTCTCCCTCTGTCTCTCTCCCTCTGTCTCTCTCCTTGTGTCTCTCCCCCTTTCTGTCTCTATCCCTCTGTCTATCTCTCCCTCTGTCTCTCTCTCATTCTCACACACATAATTACATTAAATTCAAAGGTGCTTTATTGGCAAGAATGTCAAACAATTAACACTATTGGCAAAACAGTTTACAACATATTACAATGTAGAATTATCATGTCAAAACAAAACATAGGTTTTATGGTTTCTTAAAATAAAATTTTAAAAGGTTGACTCCAACTAATTAGCAGTATAATACAGTACATTCTTTGGCTCCAAATATACATGAATAAAACAAGTCATAACACTATCTCTACACTAGGTTATGGCATGCTGACACATACTAGTCCAGCAGTGGGTTTCTTTCTATACATTTTTAAAATAAGGAAACCCACGAATGTTGTAGATTTTTCACAATGTAGGAGAAAGTGCACCTCGTTCTCAACCTCACCCGTCGTACAGTGACCACATGTTCTCTGGTCTCTCTGTTGTACAGTGACCACATGTTCTCTGGTGTCTCTGTCGTACAGTGACCACATGTTCTCTGGTGTCTCTGTCGTACAGTGACCACATGTTCTCTGGTCTCTCTGTCGTACAGTGACCACATGTTCTCTGGTGTCTCTGTCGTACAGTGACCACATGTTCTCTGGTCTCTCTGTTGTACAGTGACCACATGTTCTCTGGTGTCTCTGTCGTACAGTGACCACATGTTCTCTGGTGTCTATCGTACAGTGACCACATGTTCTCTGGTCTCTCTGTCGTACAGTGACCACATGTTCTCTGGTGTCTCTGTCGTACAGTGACCACATGTTCTCTGGTGTCTCTGTCGTACAGTGACCACATGTTCTCTGGTGTCTCTGTCGTACAGTGACCACATGTTCTCTGGTCTCTCTGTCGTACAGTGACCACATGTTCTCTGGTGTCTCTGTCGTACAGTGACCACATGTTCTCTGGTGTCTCTGTCGTACAGTGACCACATGTTCTCTGGTGTCTCTCGTACAGTGATCACATGTTCTCTGGTGTCTCTGTCGTACAGTGACCACATGTTCTCTGGTGTCTCTGTCGTACAGTGACCACATGTTCTCTGGTGTCTCTCGTACAGTGATCACATGTTCTCTGGTGTCTCTGTCGTACAGTGACCACATGTTCTCTGGTGTCTCTGTCGTACAGTGACCACATGTTCTCTGGTCTCTCTGTTGTACAGTGACCACATGTTCTCTGGTGTCTCTGTCGTACAGTGACCACATGTTCTCTGGTGTCTCTGTCGTACAGTGACCACATGTTCTCTGGTCTCTCTGTCGTACAGTGACCACATGTTCTCTGGTGTCTCTGTCGTACAGTGACCACATGTTCTCTGGTGTCTCTGTCGTACAGTGACCACATGCTCTCTGGTGTCTCTGTCGTACAGTGACCACATGTTCTCTGGTCTCTCTGTTGTACAGTGACCACATGTTCTCTGGTGTCTCTGTCGTACAGTGACCACATGTTCTCTGGTGTCTCTGTCGTACAGTGACCACATGTTCTCTGGTATCTCTGTCGTACAGTGACCACATGTTCTCTGGTCTCTCTATTGTACAGTGACCACATGTTCTCTGGTGTCTCTGTCGTACAGTGACCACATGTTCTCTGGTCTCTCTGTCGTACAGTGACCACATGTTCTCTGGTGTCTCTGTTGTACAGTGACCACATGTTCTCTGGTGTCTCTGTCGTACAGTGACCACATGTTCTCTGGTGTCTCTGTCGTACAGTGACCACATGTTCTCTGGTGTCTCTGTCGTACAGTGACCACATGTTCTCTGGTCTCTCTGTCGTACAGTGACCACATGTTCTCTGGTATCTCTGTCGTACAGTGACCATGTTCTCTGGTCTCTCTGTCGTACAGTGATCACATGTTCTCTGGTCTCTGTCGTACAGTGACCACATGTTCTCTGGTCTCTCTGTCGTACAGTGACCACATGTTCTCTGGTGTCTCTGTCGTACAGTGACCACATGTTCTCTGGTGTCTCTGTCGTACAGTGACCACATGTTCTCTGGTGTCTCTGTCGTACAGTGACCACATGTTCTCTGGTCTCTGTCGTACAGTGACCACATGTTCTCTGGTGTCTCTGTCGTACAGTGACCACATGTTCTCTGGTGTCTCTGTCGTACAGTGACCACATGTTCTCTGGTGTCTCTCGTACAGTGATCACATGTTCTCTGGTGTCTCTGTCGTACAGTGACCACATGTTCTCTGGTGTCTCTGTCGTACAGTGACCACATGTTCTCTGGTGTCTCTCGTACAGTGATCACATGTTCTCTGGTGTCTCTGTCGTACAGTGACCACATGTTCTCTGGTGTCTCTGTCGTACAGTGACCACATGTTCTCTGGTCTCTCTGTTGTACAGTGACCACATGTTCTCTGGTGTCTCTGTCGTACAGTGACCACATGTTCTCTGGTGTCTCTGTCGTACAGTGACCACATGTTCTCTGGTCTCTCTGTCGTACAGTGACCACATGTTCTCTGGTGTCTCTGTCGTACAGTGACCACATGTTCTCTGGTGTCTCTGTCGTACAGTGACCACATGCTCTCTGGTGTCTCTGTCGTACAGTGACCACATGTTCTCTGGTCTCTCTGTTGTACAGTGACCACATGTTCTCTGGTGTCTCTGTCGTACAGTGACCACATGTTCTCTGGTGTCTCTGTCGTACAGTGACCACATGTTCTCTGGTATCTCTGTCGTACAGTGACCACATGTTCTCTGGTCTCTCTATTGTACAGTGACCACATGTTCTCTGGTGTCTCTGTCGTACAGTGACCACATGTTCTCTGGTCTCTCTGTCGTACAGTGACCACATGTTCTCTGGTGTCTCTGTTGTACAGTGACCACATGTTCTCTGGTGTATCTGTCGTACAGTGACCACATGTTCTCTGGTGTCTCTGTCGTACAGTGACCACATGTTCTCTGGTGTCTCTGTCGTACAGTGACCACATGTTCTCTGGTCTCTCTGTCGTACAGTGACCACATGTTCTCTGGTATCTCTGTCGTACAGTGACCATGTTCTCTGGTCTCTCTGTCGTACAGTGATCACATGTTCTCTGGTCTCTGTCGTACAGTGACCACATGTTCTCTGGTATCTCTGTCGTACAGTGACCACATGTTCTCTGGTGTCTCTGTCGTACAGTGACCACATGTTCTCTGGTATCTCTGTCGTACAGTGACCACATGTTCTCTGGTCTCTCTGTCGTACAGTGACTACATGTTCTCTGGTGTCTCTGTCGTACAGTGACCACATGTTCTCTGGTCTCTCTGTCGTACAGTGATCACATGTTCTCTGGTCTCTCTGTCGTACAGTGACCACATGTTCTCTGGTGTCTCTGTCGTACAGTGACCACATGTTCTCTGGTCTCTCTGTCGTACAGTGACCACATGTTCTCTGGTGTCTCTGTCGTACAGTGACCACATGTTCTCTGGTCTCTCTGTAACCATGTTTTTCTCAATGGCTGACTGTGGTCACTGAGCCTGTACCTGGTGAGGATCCATCTCTGCTTAGTATCTCTGACAGTAGAGAGATACTCTGCCCATTAATATTCTCATGTTAGGCCCAAATATCATTGCAATTTACTTGGTGCTTTGGTTTCATTGTGCCAATGTTCCAAATGAGGTGTTTGACTTTGTTTGATGATTTGATTGATTCTAATATTTCTTTTGGAATCAATGCTGGTCTGAGACTGGTTTGTGTTGATGGTCGGTTGATTCATCAAGTCTCAGCACCAGTTGACTGAGGGCACTCTTTTCAGGGTTTAGCTTAATTAGAATTTGATGGATCTTCTTTGAATATGAATTATTAATATTCTTTTCCAGCAGGTCAAGGTGCTGCTGTAGACCCTCAGCTGTGTCTGGCAGCAGCACCAGCACCTGTCTCCCTGGCTCCCTGTGAGGAGATGCCCCGTGGTGATGACCAAGGTGGTGGATGCCCTGTGGTGATGTGATCCTCTCTACGTCGCCCCCATACTCCAAATGGATCCGAACGGAATACATACTCATGTGCAAACGGAATATGACTCCAATATTTTGAGCTCCGAGCCTTGACATTTAGCCTTTATCCTATTTTCACACTCGTGCTCGTCTCCCTATGCTTTCTCTTTTGTTGTTGTTGTTGTTGTTGTTGTTGTTGTTGTTGTTGTTGTTGTTGTTGTTGTTGTTGTTCTTAGCTCTATTCTATTTAAATCGTCACAAAAATGTTCTTATGTACCCCAGTTGCTATTGCATGTATTTGTGTTTTATTACACGTATGTTCATACATACCAACTATTTCGCCTGTTTTATTCTCCACCCATCGTTTATTCATAGCAACACTACTATCACCGACATCCAAGAAGAGGGATCCCCCCTTGAATGGCCCTTCTAAGGTTTCTCTCCTCCACATTGCCTGTGGTGGTTTTTTCCTATTGCTAGTTTTTTTTTATTTTATTTTATTTATTGTGATGTTTCTTCTTGACCTGTTTAAAGAAGACTTGTCCAGCCCATGGGGACATTAACGTGTGATTTGCGGGCTTTACAAATCAATTTGATTTGAGTCATCATCAGCATAGAGAAGAGATTTGATCTCAATGTCATGAAGTGTGAGACGGACAGACCGTTCCAACTGCACCGCTAACACTAAGTCATTGATATAAATGTTAAACAGTGTTGGACATTTTTGTTATTCTTATTCGTGACTTTGTTCTGTCTACCTAAATGTTTACTGTGAGTGATTTGTAGTGCCAAATTTCCCTCTGGATGATTAAAGTATTTCTATTCTATATATATATTTTTTTATCCACTTTTTCTCCTTATTTTCTATTTTTCTCCCATCCCAATTTCGTGTTTCCAATTCTCCCCTCCCCTGTCTTGAACGTTGCTCGCATATGCCCCCCACTGGTTGGTTGTAGGGAGGATGGAAGCCTTGCATCATGTGTCCCCTCCGGTACACGAGGAGGCAGCCTGTCACATCTTTTCACCTGCCAGCGCGGACTCTCATTGGCGAGGTGTAACGTGTGGGAGGCTCACACTACCCCCGCTATTTCCTGTCTCTGCTGTGCAGGCGTCCCCCAACCGACCTGTAGGAGTCGCTGTCCACAACGTCCAGATACCACCCATCGACTTCCACCCGCTGACTCTGCCAATTGAGCCAGTATGACGGCCGGCCCAAGCCGGAGGCAATGCTGACACCCGGATTCGAGACCGGAGTCTCTTGCATTGGTGACGAGCGCAATCTCCACTGCGCCACCCAGCCGCCTATTCTATTCTATTCTATAAATAGCCTGTCTCAGACTGACTCACATGGTCCCGGGGTGTCAGACTGGAGCGCATGCAGCCTGGCCACAATCAGTCCAAAAACACTCTCGGATGGTACCGATGGCGCGGGTATACAGAGGTACTGGCGTGTCAGCTTTGCCAGCGCTGCCAGCCTGGGGAATCCCTCGCAAGTGACGGTAACATAGCTTTCGGTCATCAGGGCAGTCCAGCTGTCTGTCGTCAGGGCAACCTTGCGATCTAGCTCTCTTCGTTACGAGCACACAGCGGGACTTGGCGGCCAAATCTGTCTGACGGCGAACTGGAGTATATATGAAACGATATTAAATATATAAAAAGATGCGTTTGTTAGAGAAAACTAATTTCAATAATATATGCCTTATTTTATGCGCACTGCCAGCCAGCCATTATGCGATGGAGAGATACTTAAAATTTTGACGGAGAAGATAATCTCCTGATTCAGATATAATTTAATATATACGGTTCCAAAGATATTTAATGTTTGTAGGCATATTTTCACACCACCAACAAAGTACTGGGTCCGTTGTCTCTTATTCAGGATGGATTTGGTCCCAGCTGTCATTTCTGCCAGTTTCCTCTCCTACAAAAAATAACAATAGGTACATACTAGAAGCTTTTGAATATATTCCAATCCTTCTCTATATATAGTATAATGATATATAAACACTTATCTTCATTTTAAGGGTAAATAGGTTTTGCGGCTCCAGATGGGGCAAAATGGCTCTTTTGATAGTAAAGGTTGCCGACCCCTGGAATAGACCATCATGCCAAATAGAATCAAAAGCTTTTTTTAAAGTCAATAAAACGAGCAAAAAATTATTCAAATGTGTTTTTCAATGAGGTTGTGTATGGTGTAAATATGATCTGTAGTGCTGTGATTTGGAAGGAAGCCATTTTCACATTTACTCAGGGCATTGTGTTTAACTACTGCCTCTGAAATGATTGGGGTCTAATTTATCTCCACTTGTGGGTAAAATAATCCCTTGGCTCCAGTTGTTAGGAAAGCAGACGGAACTCAGAACCAGGTTGATTAATGCCCTCTGCAGCTCAGGCCTGCTGTTTTTAAGCTTCTCATTGCTGATGATTTCAGGGCCACATGCTTTTTAACATTTTAAAGATTTGTTTTGTGCCAATTCCTCAGTACAGATTGGAAAGTCTATGGGATTTTGGTTGTCTTTGATAGTCAATTCCCTATTTTCAGACATTTCGCCTAAAGGTACATGCCCAAGTAAATGGAACATTGCTCCACTTCTACAAGGTCAATTTGCATGTTCTTGGTATCTAGGAACATCTAGGGACGTCGGGAATGTATTATGATTTGTTTTTGCATCTTTGCCGGTGAATAACACCATGATAACATTGAGGTTCTTCTGATTTTGCTCACTGAGCTCATTCAGCACTTTCTTCAGATCAAGTGTACAAAAAATCTAAGCAAATTAATAAAGGGAAGATGATTAAACAGAAAGATTTGTAGATACAGTAATTAATTATAATCTATTTGAATTATACATTCAAAATTTAATTATGAACTATAAATTACCTTATTATGGCCAAATCATACATCTATGGATAGGGAAAAAGCTCCTCTTTCCAGTGGCAGTGTTAAATCTGGATGTAGTCATTTCCTCACGGTTTTACGATAAAAGAGAGATAGAATTAGTATTCTTCCGATAACTTCGTATTTTCTGTAAATCTTAAAAACATCGGTAAACAAACGTAGTGCTGTAAATATACACTATGACTGCTGTTTTGATAGGGTTAAGGTCTTTACTCTTGGCTACATTTAAAAAAAGAAACGCAACATTTATTAATACAGTCTGTATTGATCGATTTATGATAAAAACAGCAGGGTCCCCCAATTTTGTGTAAAATAATAATTTGGGTATTTTAGTAGTGGTTCAGTAGGTTTTGAAGTACACAAGGGTTCTATGTTCTGTTCTGATGAGATCAGAACCAGCACTCTGCGTTGTGAATTGTCCGTCCTAATTCCCTTGTACTTTCAAAAGACCATAAATCTGGCCTTGTTTCGACGGCAGCTATGCAGGAGAATAAAAGAGGAGAATGTAGTTATTTCAAAAGTAGTGGTTTTATTAAAATCCACAAAGTTATACAAAAATGATCTGTTTCAATTAAAATAAAGAACGCTATAGTCGGATCACTAGACACTATGCCGTCTGCGATCCAAACTAGACTAAGAAAGTAGATTAAAGAATGGTAGTTGTTGAGTTGTCTTTGTTCTCTGTTGATAACAAAGACCGTGTTCTCGTTCCAAAAGCTTCTTCTCCGTCCCCGTGTTCTCCTCTGCTCACGCCGTCCTCTGTGTGAAGGTGGGTGTGTTTCTGTGTTGGTTCCGTTTCAGTGTGTCTTCACAGTCACAGCACCCCCCTTTTTATCAATGAGCCGGGAGTGTCTGCGTGATGTCACAGGAGTGACGTCAAGAAGATGTTTTCCTCCAATCACGGGCTCTCTAAGTTTGAATTTGAAATAAGGGCTTGGTTTGGAGCCCAATAGCTGTTCTCCTTTGTTTCCAATCAAAGAATAGCTTTACTGTCTAAATTTACTTTATAGTTTTGTTTTACAATTCAAGATGTATATTTTTGAATCGGGGATAACCAGATGAACACATAGCTACTATTTTAAACTCAAAACAGCTTTATACTTGACCAGAATCACAGTCTTTTATCATTAATTCCACCTATATAGTTTCCTAATCATATTCTTTTAACTTAAATCAATATCTATTTTATACAGTTATTATTCAGCACTTTGAGTATAACCCAATGTAGTTCAGAAGTGGCTTAATTTCAAACTCTGTGATTCTTAATCATAAACATTGCATATTTCATATCATTAGATTCAGGATTATTACCACAACATAACAGGAACATTTGCAGTTCATTGTAAGCTAATTTAAGTATAGAAACAGACATTTGAAAGTGTACTTGAGTTACTGAAATCGTGAATCCTAGTCCCTCCTCTGCAGCTGTTCCAACATGTCGTGCTCAAAGGGCCAGTTTCACAGATACCACAGATATGTGACTCTCCCGCTATTGTCTTCAGCTGTTGCCAACAGTTGTATGTAAATCTACCTTGTTGTGAGCCCAAGTATCTGTAAACACACACAATCTATGAGCTAAGTCACTCTAGTCAAATCAGGTTTAAACTATATTTGATTGCCAACTGTTACACTTTGACTGTTTCTATAAGACTAAACACATGATAATGATTAGTTACTGAATTCCTTAACCCAAGGTAACAGACATCCTTTTCTCTTATCTATTTGAACACAAGTTTCAGGCAGAATGTAGATCTATGGTTACCAAATAATACTACAGTTTTCTAAATGATTTTTCCAAATGTTTCCATATCTCTCTAGACAAGCCATGTGACACACCCTCTCTCTCTATCTATCTTTCATCCTCTCTCACCCTCTCTCTGTCTCTCTCTTTCTCTCTCTTTCATCCTCTCACTCACACCCTCTCTCTATCTATCTCTCTGTCTCTCTTTCTCTCTCTGTCTCTCTTTCTCTCTCTGTTTCTCTCTTTCATCCTCTCACTCACACCCTCTCTATCTCTCTGTCTCTCTCTCTGTTTCTCTCTTTCTCTCTCTTTCATCCTCTCTCACTCACACCCTCTCTCTGTCTCCTCCCCATTGGCAGGGAGGCTGGTGTGTGTGTAGCATCACAGGGGAAGCCAGGGAATGTTAAGTTGTAACGTTAATGTTAACAAGGCAGAGGAATGGAGACTGCTGGAAAACTTGATGCGCTGTGTGTGTGTGTGTGTGTGTGCGTGCGCGTGCGCGTGTGCACGGTTTTCTAAGAAGATATTCTGTTTACCATGAACACTACCGCAATAGTGTCACACTGACTGCCTAGAGACTTTGTGTTAATGTTACATCTCACATGATATCTTTCTCCTGGTCTCATGGTCAGATAGACAAAAGCACTTTTCACGCTCTCTCCCCCTCTGTCTCTGTGTCTCCATCGCTATAATTCTCTCTCTACTCTGTCTCTTTCTTTTTCTCTCTATCTATCTCTCTCTCTCTCTGCCTCTATATCTCTCTAACTCTCTTTCTCACTGTGTCTCACTCTCTCTCTGCCAATGCAATTCACTTCATTGAGCTTTACTGGCATGAAATTGTAAGAATAATATTACCATAGTAATAGTCAATAGTAATAGCACACATGTCACGTACGTGGGTTGTTCATTATCATTATTGCCATATTTGTAACACCATGTAAACATCAGGTTAGTATATGTAATGTGTTATTTTGTTATGCGATGTGTGCCATCTTCTAAAAACCCTTTTTAGTGTGTGTGTGTGTGTGTTTGGGTTGTCCTCTCAGTTACTCCTCTACACTGTGTAGTGTGTATCAGTAGTCTGTGTGTATCAGTAGTCTGTGTGTATCAGTAGTCTGTGTGTATCAGTAGTCTGTGTGTATCAGTAGTCGATGTGTATCAGTAGTCTTGTGTGTATCAGTAGTCGATGTGTATCAGTAGTCTGTGTGTATCAGTAGTCTGTGTGTATCAGTAGTCGATGTGTGTATCAGTAGTCTGTGTGTATCAGTAGTCTGTGTGTATCAGTAGTCTGTGTGTATCAGTAGTCTGTGTGCAGCCTCATACCTAACATGATAACATACAGTACATACCACACATCTGACATCTCTGGACAGGGGGCGCCATTTACTCATGAGATACGGGCTGGGGGGGCAATGTTAGCGTTTAGCTTAGCCTAGTAGTAGCTTGATGGTAAATGGTGCATTTATATAGCACTTTACAATTTTTTGTTCCTCACATTCACCCATTCACTCACACATTCACACACCGATGGTGGAGGCATCCGTGCAATTATGGGTTAAGTGTCTTGCTCAAGGACACTTCGACACGCTGCCCGGGAGGAGTGGGTATTGAACCGGGAACCTTTTCAATTACCAGATGACTGCTCTACCTCCTGAGCCACTGTCGCCCCTGATGGTGGATGCTAGCTGCTAATGTTAGCACCAGCAGGTTGTGAAATCCTCTAACACAAGTCTTGCACATTCACAGACGTGTATCAATTCATCATCAATTTCATAGCTTAGCTTTTATTTGTATCTTTACTTAGCAGCAAAGCACACAGGGGTTAGTGGTTTGTCTTCCTTTCACCAGTCGACGGTCACTGAGCCTGTGTTTGGTCAGGATCTGTCTCTGCTTTGTATCTCTAACAAGATGGAGATACTCAGCCCATTTATATTCTCTGTTCTTTGTTTAAATAACAATTTAGTCTACTTTGGGTTTTCTGGGATGACTGACCGAGCTGGAGGTACCACTGCTGGGAACTATGCGTTTGTGGGTCTAGGTCACTCACTGTCTCGCAGGTTATTTTGTGATGATCCATATTGGGCAGCAAGATCTGCCCTGTCTGCTTCTCCTGGGAGTAGTTTTCATTTTGAAAGGTCATTAAGAAATCGGAAATTAAAGGGTTGATCTTTTTAAACGACATGTTCCTTATTTGGTTGAAACTTTCCCATTGTAGCAGGAAGTGCATCTCTGTCTCAACCTCACCCATTGCACAGTAACCCCTGTTTTCTTTTGGTTGCCAGGATTTTTTGTGTCTTCTTTTTTCAACTGGCAATTGGCCACTGAGCCTGTACTTGGTTAGGGTCTGTCTCTGCGTTCTATCTGTGACAGTAGAGATATTCTGGTTAGAGTCTGTCTCTTTCTATCTGTGACAGTAGAGATATTCTGGTTAGAGTCTGTCTCTTTCTATCTGTGACAGTAGAGATATTCCGGTTAGAGTCTGTCTCTTTCTATCTGTGACAGTAGAGATATTCTGGTTAGAGTCTGTCTCTTTCTATCTGTGACAATAGAGATATTCTGGTTAGGGTCTGTCTCTGCTTTATATCTGTGACAGTAGAGATATTCTGGTTAGAGTCTGTCTCTTTCTATCTGTGACAGTAGATATATTCTGGTTAGAGTCTGTCTCTTTCTATCTGTGACAGTAGAGATATTCTGGTTAGAGTCTGTCTCTTTCTATCTGTGACAGTAGAGATATTCTGGTTAGAGTCTGTCTCTTTCTATCTGTGACAGTAGAGATATTCTGGTTAGAGTCTGTCTCTTTCTATCTGTGACAGTAGAGATATTCCGGTTAGAGTCTGTCTCTTTCTATCTGTGACAGTAGAGATATTCTGGTTAGAGTCTGTCTCTTTCTATCTGTGACAGTAGAGATATTCCGGTTAGAGTCTGTCTCTTTCTATCTGTGACAGTAGAGATATTCTGGTTAGAGTCTGTCTCTTTCTATCTGTGACAATAGAGATATTCTGGTTAGGGTCTGTCTCTGCTTTATATCTGTGACAGTAGAGATATTCCTGTTAGGGTCTGTCTCTGCTTTCTATCTCTGACAATAGATATATTCTGCCAATTCATATTTTAATTTAATTTTCTTCTTTCCTGCCACATCAAGATTATGTTGGATGTTTGTCCAAACAGGTGTAGCTATGATGGCTGCATGGAGCCCATACTTCATTACTATTATAGCACTACACGATCAAATATTTTAAGCCAGATTTTTATTGGAATTTGGAAATTATAAAATGTTCTCTTAATTGCATCTAAAGCTCTTCAAGCTGTTTATTTTAGTGCATTCACTCACACTCTCTCTCATGCACCCCTCCTCCCCTCCCCCG